>NW_020449196.1:1102780-1104413 GCF_003343035.1 Apteryx rowi | reverse complement strand
AAAAAAAAAAAAAAAAAAAAAGGAGCGAGAGAAAGGAAGAGACCAACCGCGAAGCATTTCAGGTCCCTGCCTCGGACGCGCGCGGAGCCGGCGCTGCGCGGCTGATTGGCAAAGCCCGCGGAGCGCCGCCGCGGCCGCGGGGGCCCGTGACGTCACGGCGGGCCTCCCCCGGGACGGGCGCTAAAGACCTATAGAGCAGAAAATAATACAACAAGCAAGCTCCGTGCCTTGCGAGCCTTACGTGATTTTGCCCCCCTCTTTGAAAAAGCCCCCTTTGCACTTAAACTCTTGCTACATGTGGGGCGGCTTTTTAAACTCGATCTATACAAACATATTTATTAAGCGCGATGGGAAGTGGGGGGTAGCCTTTTTTTTTTTTTTTAATCCAGGCACCCAACCCCATGCCTCAGATGTCTGGCTGCTTTTTTTAAGTGCAATCAACTATAATTGAGAAAAAAAAAAAAAAAAAAAAAGCCATACGTGGAAATGTGTGTGTGAGAAGGTGCATCTTGAAGCAGGGTTTAGTTACAATCGATCTGGGGGGAAAATATTGCCTATGGTCCAAAAATAAGGAGCGACTATGTCCTTCTCTCAGTTCGGATACCCCTACAGCACCACTTCACAGGTAAGGCGAGTGAGCAGCACTCACTTTTGTTCAGATTCTGCTGCTGCTGTCCAGATGTCTTGTTCCCCCTCCCTTTTTTTTTCTTCCCTTTCCCTTACTTAGAGTCTTTTTAAAAGGGCACATCTGGAGCCTTTTTTAAAAAAATGTGCGTGTGTGTTTATGTCTCGTTTGTGTTGTGTTAGGCTTAAACAAATAACTCTCAGTTTGCACAGCAAAGGCGTTTAGCAAACCGGTAATTCTCTTCCCTCCCTCCCCCCCTCCCTTCACCGTTCAGTTTTAAGTGCAACAAACAAACAAATAAATCAATCAGTCCTGGGTGCCGCTGGTTTCCAGAGCCGCGTTGCTGCGCGTTGCTGCGCGGCGCGGGGAGCTCGCCCCGGCGCGGCGCCCCGCAGCCCTTAAATCACCGCTTCGGCCGTTCCGGGGTTTAGCGATCATTTCTGCGGAACCGCTCTGTGCCATTTTCTCCACCCTCGCTCCCCGGGTCGGTCCTTTTCCCGTATTTTATTAGGATCTGTCAGGATGTTTTTTCCCCATACGATTTCCGAAGGACACCCCCCCATACACACGCACAGGCACCCTGTATTAACTGAGTCGTCGCTGTACCATGCTTCGAGTCACGGTTTATTTTAGTGCGGTTATTTATACGCCGTAATCACTGCAAGATTTGCCTCCCTTTGCTCGGGAAGTTGGCTGTCCCCTTAAACTTGCTGAAATCAAATGCCTTTGATTGCGTTAGCTGACATATATAGTGCTTTGTCTATTGTCAAGTTAAGCGTAACCGCAACTTCTTGCCGCTGCATCAATGCAAACGGACCGAGTGGGGGGCGGGAAGGAGGGAGCCGCGCGGACCTCTTGCCGTTTTCGCGAGCAGTGATTTCCGTAAAGTTTTGCCCGCTTGGTTAACCGTGCCCCCTCGCCGAGGGCTCCCGCTTCCCGTCCCGTTACTCCCCGCGCCCGCGCCCGGCGGCACCCAGCGCCGCGCTCTCTCCGCAGTTCCTGGTGCCC
>NW_020449196.1:1098129-1100365 GCF_003343035.1 Apteryx rowi | reverse complement strand
GCGGGCCCCGGCTCGCAGCGGGGCCTCCGCGGGCGCCCGGCAGCAGCGCGGAGCCGGCAGCAGCCCGCACCTGTCTCATGCACTGGACCCCCGTAGTTGGCACAAGTCTTCAGAGCGGTGCTCCTTGCCCGCCTGCGCCTGCCCCGGCCTGAACAAACCCACCCAGAACCATTCCCCTCCTTCGCAGTTTGTTACATGCCAGTGATTAACGTCTTTACCAAAAAACGACTAATCTTTTCTCTTTTTTCCCCACATCGTGTCTTTTTTTTTTCCTTCAAAACCTACTCCCGTCATTGACATTCCCTCCCCTGCTGCAGCGTGTTTGTACGTCATTGTCCTGTGTCGCTCCGAGGGGACGGGACGGGGAGTACTGGCTAAGTTAAGAGTGCGAACTGCAGGGCTGTTTGTTTTCTGTCCCTGTACAAAGACATCGCGGAAAGCATTTTCAAGAGCCTCTCATTAAAAGGGAGAAGGCGAGCGTGTGGAGCCGGCCGGCCGAGGCGCGGAGCGGCGCGGGGCGCGGAAAAGAGCAGCGCTGCGCTCCGCGAGCCGGGCGAGAAAGGGAAACCGCATCTCTGCATTATTTCTGTTTAATTAAAAGTGTCATCAAACATTTTCTGTTCAGACTAATAAAGCAAGCAGAGACGAGGAAAGAATGTTTCTTTGTTCCCTGTTTCTAGAAGCAGTGGCAATAATTTAAATTAATAACTGTGGTAATTAAGAGGTCATCTATAGATCAACCCGATACCTGCTATTTCCAAGTTCACCAGGGTCAACATTTACATTAAGTCATTTGTGGTCAATAGAGTCCAATAAATTCTGCCTTAATAAATCAGGGAAATCAAGCTTGAATATCGAGTAGGCTTCTGTATGTTTGCTAAAGGCTACCCAGACGAGTGGGTGGGCGACCGAGGAAGGCGCGCAGCGCTTGCGGGGGCAGCGACAAAGCGGCGCGGCGAGACGGGCCCGGGCGGGCCCGGGCCGCGGGGTTGCACCCTCCGCGGCAAAGTCTGTCGGGGTGCGGAGGCGAGAGCAGGACGGGGCCCCGGGAGCCCGCAAGGGGCCCCGGGGATCAGGGGCTTCGCGGCCGGGAGCCGGCGGGCGCCGGGCGCGGCCGCTTGGGACGGGCCCGCCGCAGACACGGCAGCCTGCTGCAGTGACCCGCAGCTCAGAGCAGGGGAAATTAAGCTGCGAAAAGATAAACATTATTTCAAGTCGGATTTGAAGGATTAGGGCTTGTAATAAAGAGCATTAGGCCCTTTCGGCGGGTTCTTGCAGGGCGGCTTTCCCGCCCTCCTCTCGCCCGGCGGGGCAGGTGTGATCCGCACCGGCAGCGAGAGCGCAGGGACGCGCCCGGCCCCGCCGCGTCTCCCCTAGCTGGCGAGTTCGGGGCCGGCTCTTCTTGAGGCAGACACGAAGGTGACCGCTAGGGAGTTTTAAAACTTTTTTTTTTTTCCTTTTACTCCCCTTTTATTAAAGGTCAAGAGAGCAGGATGCAGATTATCCCGCCCGCCCRGGACTCCCCTGCAATCTGTCACGCCGACAAGATATGTATCGCAAGTCGCTCAAAATATAATCTCCGGGAATCATATTCCGAATACTGTTTTGATTAAAAACCAGAGCGGGGATTGCTGCGGAACGAGCGCGGCGCAGGCGGCGCCCAGGCTCAAAACTAAAATAACGGGCTCGCTCGGCCACCCCAAGAAAAAATTCAGCGCCTTCCATGCAGTGAGAATTAAACATATTTAGACTGTCCTCCGGCCGGGCTTTGCCATGAGCCGGGCTTTTCATGCCAACGAGCCCTGGAAAGCCGAGGAGGCCGCAGAGGCCGAGGGCCGGGGCCCAGCCCGCTCCGCCGGAATCAAATCCCCGCAATCAACCCCTGGTGTCTCGGTGGCGGACGCGGCGCAGCCCGGGAAACAGCCGGCGCCAGGCCTCCCCCTTCCCGGTGCCCGCAAACTGCGCGTCCCCCGCGCTGCCGCGCGCAGGCACCCGCCGCCCGCCGCCGCCGCCAATTTCAGACACTTCTCCCGCAGGAGCCGCGGGATATAAGAAATCGTCAGCGAACACCGCCACTGCAGAACCCCCCGRCTCCCCCAACTACTTGGCTTCGGTGTGAAGGGCCGTGTCGTGGGGCTGGCTGGTTGTTTTCCGAGAGTGACGACTTGAAGGTTTAATAACGCGCCCGTCCCGCTGCGCGCCGCGCAGGGCTCCGCACGCCGCCTGCGCGCTCCCG
>NW_020449196.1:1087018-1097754 GCF_003343035.1 Apteryx rowi | reverse complement strand
GGCCCCGGCCCCGGCCGCGTCCTGCTGCCGCGGGGCCGCTGCACCGCGCTCCTGCTCGCGCTCCCGTCGGGGCGCCCAGCACAACGCGCAACTCGTTTGAAAGCGGAGCCCTTGCCCGCCGTCCCCCGGCCCGCCCCACTCCTCCAGTGCCCCCTCTCAGCACCCCTTGCCCCGCTTATCCCCCCGGATTAGATACCACAAGGGGGGAGATACCACCCACAAGGGGGTAGAGCTGCCCCTTGCACGGGTCAGCGTGTTTCTGGCCTTTGCGCCCCTCCGGACACGAGGGCCCCCTCGTCTTCGCCCTGCTGCAGTGACCGCTGCAGCATGAAGCTCTGGGCAGCCTGTTTCCAAAGCTGCTGCCACTCGTCTTTCTCAGATGAGAAGTTTGATGAAATGCAGGTTTTCCCCATTCTGCATTAAATGGACAATATTTAGGGCCCTGCAATAGCAAAACACTTTGCAATCCTTCTTCTTAAACATGGCTAGAGCAGAAGTTTTATCAATGTCCGGCTATTCAGAAGGTTAYAAAGCAACAGAGTGGAGCAATGAGTTCAAAATGATCTTAAAAGCAGTGAAAGCAGATCTCTGGGCCAGGTGTCATTTCTGGATCAAAGCATCTGTTTGGGGAAAATCATTTTTTGTTATTGTATTATTTGTTTTTTTTTTTTTAACCTACTGTTCATCTGAAAATAAATTACAGGCCAGAACAGGTGGATAACATTGTGGAATTATTTAATGATTTATTTAATCTGGATTCTTTTTCAATCTACTTAGCAAAATGAGTACTTTTTTTAGCCTGAATCCAAAAGCTGGGTTTTTCATCTAAAAAAGAGAAACTACCCTAACACACGGCTCTGCTGACAGGAAGGTGTACTCTCAACTACTGTTAATAACACGTTGGTAAGTTTTGGCCTGCTGAAAGGCCTGAGGGGAAAATTCAAGAAAACCAAGCAGAAGCTTCTCATTTTCATTGTCATCTTCCTAATGCTTTGGATGTTATCTGCCCTTCTTGGTACAGTGCTTGGGTAATAAAATGACTGATCACAGGACGCAATCGCTGTCCCTTAAATCTGAATATATGCAGATTTAAGAACTATAAAGACCACTGCTCTCTGGATCTCCCTTTCGTTAGAACAGCTTTGTGTACCAGTTTAAAGAGGTTTTAAATAATCCCCTTGGACGGCAGAGCATTCCTGCAGACTTCTGCTCCGTCTGGGACCCCCTCGCTGCGCAGCCTCTCTTGCAGCATCCCCGCGCCTCTCGCCAGCCCGTGCCGGGTGAGCGCGGGGGCCCAGGCCAGCCGCGGCAGCTGGGGCGGTGGCTTTTGAGCCTTGTCACAGCAGATGTCCTTTCAAATTATGCCCACTGGTTTCCACACCAGTYGAGCATGTTACCCTAAAAAGAAGTAACACCTTCAGAGTGCTGTCACATAAAAAAGCTGGAAGTGTTAACTAGGAACAGAAACCTTCCCTCCAGCAACGGCAAGAACTGCTGTAYGTCCAGGTAACGATACTGAACCCCTGAAACATTGATAGATCTAACAATTTAATTCAAATCAAAATAAAACAACGAGATGCTTTCTCTCCTGCTACAGCAAGAAGTGCAGCAGTGAAGCTTGAATGGACACGAGAGACTTCTGCTGCAGAAGCCGATGAACGCAGTGCCATGGAAAGGGTCAGGGAACAGTTATTCTGGAGACGTTAACCCAGGGCTCGCACAGTGATCCCGCTTCTCAAAGAGCAGAGCTCAGAAGCGAGCCTTCCCTTTCTGATTAGGTGCCCCGTTTTCCTAAGGAGGTATTAGCAAAATTATTGCTCGGTAACTCAGATGTGAATTTCTCATGTTCAGATCCTGCTGGAATAAGATATTTAAAGGGAAAGATACTCTCAAGGCCTGTAACATGTTAGATGTCATGGAATAACTGCCCGTATGGCTGGATCTGGCTCTCTGGTCCCACCTGCGTGATGATGCAGCTGTGCAGAGTGTGACAGGACCAGAAAAAACGCTCTTCGACACAGAGGAAAACCAGAGCATATGGAAGGAGAGGAAGCCAAAGTTTCCCCCGCCGCTGTTTCCCATGCATGTTCCCGTCCAGTTTAATTTAAGGAACTAAACTAAGGTAAACTGGAGTTAAACTTGCTTTAAATCCAGCAGACTCAGTATATGCACCAGCAAAACCATGTATGTACACATTTAAACTAACACAGCTCTCGCGGGGTGAGTTTGCCAACAAGGCAAGGCCTGAGCCAGCGCCGCGTGGCGTCACCCCCTTCCCAGCGAGGCACGCTGAGGAGGACTTCTCCATCCCCACGGTGAGCGCCGGGGCTGCCCTGGCCAGCCCCTGCCCACACAGCGTCGCCTGCCGGTGGCGGAGACGGGACGCCGCTCTGCACAATCACCTGCCGGTACTTTTGGTGAAGGGCAAGGGGTTTTGGCCACATGGTCCATTCGGAAAAACAGCCCTACAGGAACTGGCCTCGGGAGTAAACGTGAAACCCGTGACAGCTTAATCCAGGGTTTCACTACGAAGGTAACTCGATAGTCGCCAGCCCTGGCACCAGTGTTTGCCACTGGATTAGGAGGGTTCGCTCGAGTGGTTTCTCTCCTGAACCTCATATATACACGCCACCAATGTAAAACATCTCCGGAATGCCCTCCACAGCCATCTGCTTAAAGCAAAGTCTTAAATTTACTGAAGGGCCATGAAATGAACAGCTACTGGGGCTSCCTAGTGCCACAGCTGATCCCACGGTTGCTCACTGACAGAAAAAGCAAACATCTACATCATTACATTCAGATTTTCTCTACACAAATAATGTGACACACTGTGGGTAGGTAGTGGGTTAGGTACACAAAGAATTGGGCAAAGAGTAATTCTGAGTCAGCAGCCTGCTGTGGATTCGTGCTCCGGAGCTAAATCTCGTTTATCCGGCCATGTGCTTCGCAGCGCCGCAGTCGGAGGCTGTGATTGATGGCGGGCAGCTCTGACAGCCTGGCCGCCGCCAGAACAAATGCTCCGCACGCTGCCGCGGGATCGCGCTCCGCTACCAGCGGTCCGACCTCCCCGCTGCCACCCGCGCGCGGCGCTAGCAGCAGCAGCCRTTTCCCGGAGCCTGGCTGCGCGCCGGGCGCACGGCTCTCCTCACCGTGCTCCTGGAGAGCAGCCCCCGGGAGCCAGGAGCGGGTCACTGCTGCGGACACGGGACATGGCACAAGCAAAGCGCTTTGAGCCGCGTCCCTGGCGGCAGTCGGGAGCGTATGAAGAGCAGAGTCCGCTGCGACAGCGCCGCGCAGGTGGCGAGCCACTCTGCTGGCCCCCGAGCCGGGATYGGCGGCCACTCAAGCAGGACGACCCGTTTCCCCTCTGCAGCGAGCACGTGCTCGGGATGAACAGAAGCAGAAATCACTGCACCTGTGAAACGTGTCTATCCAGCCCCGACGAGGTACCGTATCCTGATAGTCGGGTAACAGACACCACAACCGGCGGTGCTGGGCTAACGGTGCTGCTTTGTATTTATGAGGCCTCTCCTCTTCACGTACACGAAGGTCATTCTGCAATGGCCCAAAGCCAATGAGGGAGGGAGTGAAGAGATCAGTGGAGATCTTGAAGTAGTCTCTGTGAATCACTGCTGTACAAAGAAAAGATCCGAAATGTGAACAGCCCATACYTCTAAGAAATTAAGTATCAAAACCCTCTCCCAGCAGCAGTTCTGCTGTCCAGCAATCTCCTAAGCATTGCTTGGTGACCTCCCAAAGAGGAGCCCAAACCACCGCAGAGTAACCAAGTGGTCAGAGAGGAAGACGATCACACAGATTCCTATTGCAAATCCTCACCAGCAAACCAGATGTGCTTATACGTCTTTGACACTGATGTTACACTATCATGACTTCAGTGACAGAGAAGGAAAACTGCTTCTATGGTGTTACCATTTCCCAGAAAAAAAGGGATACAGCAATGGCAYGGTAGTGTGGTATCACCAGGTCTCTATTATGCTGGTGTTTCTGCACCAAACCCCGACACACCTTAAACTCTGTGAACACACGATCAAAAGCAATGGCATGCTGCGCGCAGGCACAACATCAGCGGCACGTAAACCAACGGTACAAAAATCTCTCCACTACCTCACTTATAAAAATGAGCACCAGCACGAATGAAAGCAGAAGGTCTCTCATGCCCCAGGGAAGGGACTTCACTGCTAAAGACAGAGTGGCCTCCACCTCTGACAAACTCTGGAGCTACCTGCACTGATTTTTTCCTAGGTCTACGCGAGCGGCAGTGTCCAGCACGTCACTGCCAAGGCCTGTCAGCTCAGGAGCACRGCAGCATTTACCTGTGCTGAAGATCAAATGTTATTTTTAAATCTTTAGCTGATATGGCACAGAAACAGATAAAGCTGAAGAGCTAAAGCACAGTTGGGAATTGAGAGCAAACAATGGTAGGTGAAGTTTAACACAGCAGAATAGGGTAATGCCTATGAGGAAGAGTAACATATCAAACCAAATGTCAAATTATTTTGTTTAATCAGATACTCATATGCTTAATATTTCTGTGAACCTTCAGCATTCAGAGTACTTTACATAACACAGCAAAGGCTACCGCGGTCGAGGGAGAGGCAGCTTCTCCAGGCAGCATTTCCAGCCGGCTCACCAGCTGCCAGGCAGCGGAGAGCGGCTGCTCCCTCCGACTCCACCTCACCGTACCCTTAGTGCACACACCCTCCTGCAGACACRACGGCCAGGCACATCTGCCTGTCAAGGATTACAGTTCACCTGGAGAAAGTCAACTGCCAGTAAAACTCGCCAAGCGTCCTGTGGAATTCGGAAACGTGACATATATGACTCTTCTCCCCGAACCTTCCCATAAAATATCGGCTTGCTCCGAGCGTTCGGTGGCAGGACCGATAAGGCTCGTCCTGGTCCCTCTCAATTACAGCAATAATATAACCTCACTTTCTCTTCATATACACTTAAAACTCAGGCTGCAAATATAATACATGATATCCCATAAATGACTCAGATGTAATTGTACAGTGTGGTAGTGTCATCTCAGATGCAACTGGACTTAGAGCACAGCTCAGACTACAAACATGGTCTTTAGCCCACTTCTCACCCCAGAGCCRGAGGCTGGCCGAGCACTGCACCACTTCCAGCTCTGCTCAGCGTGGCATTAAGACTGGATTAAGTGGCGAAGGCTCCCAGGTGCCCTTTTAAGAGCTGGAGAAAAGCAGGGCCCAGTGATGACCGTGATCCCTACACGGTCTCRTCATCCAGACGGTGCAGCTTCCTGGCTGGAAGACTTTCTCCAAGCACGTTTTGGTGCACAGGAGCTCATCGCTCGTCCCAGTGCTAACGAACGGGTCAGGTGGCCGCGGCTGAGAGGTCGAACGTGCGAGACCGGTTGCACAATTAGCACCACTGGCATTATTAGTTTGGCAAGCTTTGCTCGCATGCCGTGCTTTGCCCTCCTGCGGAAACTGGGACACAGTGGTTTCTCTCCGGACTCCTGTAGGGAGGCACTAGAGTTTCACTGCACAGAGCAGGGCTCAGGGCTGTACAGCGGCTTGTGGCAGCCCAGTCACCCAGTTCATGAGAGCAGGAACACGGGAAGGGATCTTGCACATCATCTGCCGCATGGTTAGTTCCCTCAGCCTCTCCCCAGAGAAAACAGCGTGCACTATATTTGTTTTTGTAACACTCTTTTTTTCCTTCTCTAAAATAAATCTTTTAGCTTGATTTGTTATGGAATCAAAGCTCCTACAATTGCCGTGGGTGAATATGAGTATCTGCCTATCATTTCATAATTTAAGTGGATTTATTTCAGCTGGTTCCAGACGATAGGGTGTGTGCTCTAGGCTCCACCTGTAATAAATGGAGAAACAAGCTTCTCCCATCCAAGAGCAGAACTGTTTCAGAGGTATCTTCCTCTCCAGAGGAACCTGAGGCAGCCGCGCTCCTGAGTTAGACCATACAATAAAATGCCTGAAGTCCAGAGGGACTAATCCAGGCCTCGGGGTTGTGTTTTTCCCCTGCTATCACTAGAGTTCATTATGAACTGCTTTTCTTTCCCCCCCCATTCGCAATTGCTATGACTGATCACTCAAATCACGGCAACGATACGCATGACCGTGAACACAATCCAACATGCATTTTTCTACACACTTGTGCATATGCAGTCCTGGGGAAATTATACTTTAAAAGGATAAAAGAATTTTTTCAGCAAGAATTATTTGAGATAGGAAGCCAGGGAAAGACGGAGGGGAGCGGGAAACAAAGCCCCCCGTGCTAGAAAGCACAACAAACTCGCTGCTACAGAGGTCACTCGGTTGCTTTACACACCTCCAGACGCGGGTACACCGACAGGTTTGTAAGGCTCTGCTCGTGATGGATGACAGGTCCAAACCCTGCCTCACAGGAGAGAAAAATCCAGATTTTTCCTTTGCCCTGAGCAGCCGGAGCAGGCTGCAGCCCTCCCGGCGGGGCTCCCGGTGGGGCGAGGGGCCGCCGGCAGCGCTGTGCCCGGCTGCGCAAAGCCGACAGCTCCTATTTCCTGCATGACAAAGGCCATTTGCTTTGAGGTATGATTTCAAGAGAGCAGTTGGCTTCACGAATGATAAACCTGTTTATTGTATCGACGAATGACACACTTTCCCCTGCTTGATTTGCTGGGAACCGAGTGACCTGGCAATAAAACTGCCTCGCTGCTGCCGCCGCACTCTTATCAACGCCTTTCCCTGCTCACCGTTACTCACGCAAACGGGGAACAGCAGGAAACCCCTGTTCCTTAGCAGAATCGCCTGGGATTCTCCTACCGACACTGAGGGTGTCGCACCACGCACCTCCCAGGCCCCAAACCGGTACCAACCGTCCCCCCCGCACGCTGCTAGAGGGCCCGCGTTCGCCCGTGCCCCTCGCCCCGGCCAGCTGTCGCAGAGCGACGGCGCGGGCAGCGTTTTCTCAGAAGCAAGTTGCCACATGAAGTTGGGGGTGGAGGGGATCAAGCGACCCAACATTCAATTGTGAATTTTTGTAATTAACCCCACTAAAAATATGGGTCTACCTATTTATGAATTCAAAGTGCTGTGAAGCTTTCTTATGGAGAAAGGGACAAGAATGATTGTTTATAAAAGAAAAATACCCCAGCAGGCATTCACCTATCACACGGCTAAAGTCAGGGGTTTTGTCTCGCAACACTGTTGTAAAGATTAAAACAATATTCCACAGCTGCATTTCACTTTACCATATTAAAAAAAAAAAGTCTATTTTCTGTTGCTTAAGTTCCTAAGGAAAAACCTCAGTGAATATACTGACATGACCTTCACCCACTCCTGTCTGCTCCACATAACTGAGACTTCCACTGGCAGGGGACATTGCCAGGATCAAAACAAAACCTCCAGAGACTCCTCCACAGAAGCCTGATCACCGCCATAAAATTCTGGTATTTGACCCTGAATTCTCCAAAATTTAAGATGCTTCAGATTCATATTACCCATTCACAATTTCACAAAAACTCTTGTAGAATTAAATGGGGGATGAACACAGAGTAACTTCTATTCATCTCCAAGATCCATTTTCCCTACTCTATGCACTTCACAGCAGTGTTACACATTTCTATTAAATATTATCAGATGGTTCCAAAGTCTTACAGGAAAGTTATCAGTTTCTTTACAGTTCATAGGATTTTTTTCCCCCATAAGGAATTTCTCTCTGTTTATGTTTGGGGAGGAAATGTAAGAAGTACAAAGAAATGTTGCTGTGCAAAAAAACTGCCCCAAAAGAGATTCTGCAAAACAACAAAGGAAATGAGTACGAGGAGAAAGTGCCGTAAGCAGTTCCCTGGTGGAAACCAGTGAATGAACGCGGAGCTTTAAACACACACACACACACACACACACACACACACACACGCTTGCACATCTTTTTTGATAAGCAGAAAACTATTGTTTTAACTATTTCGTTCAACTGGCTTCCTCTTATTTAGCAATCCTCTTTTTATTTTATACCTGCATTCGGAGCAAGTTTATTCTTTTTCCTAGCCGACCGCTGGAGTGGGACTCGGGGATCTGGGGAACGCAGGCTCTGCCAGCGTGCACTCCTCACYGTTCAGCTGTTCAGGAGCTCACCTGGTTTAAAAATCAAACCAGGATTTGGAAAACAGCTAGAGAAAACAAAACCCAAAGTTTGTGCACATCTTCTTCCATGACATTAGCTTTATCCTAACCCATTTCTCTATGTATGTGTGTCACTTATGAGACAGAGGAGTAATGAGCATAAAAACTGCAGAAGATAGAAGAAAATTACTTCAAGATCTAGAGGAATTAGTATTTATGGACCAATCAGAGCGGAAGGAACTGGGCCAGGCCAGAATAGTTTTGCTTCCATCCTAGGAAAGCTTGCAGGATATGAAAAAGCCTTACAAAAGAGTTAGAAGATATAAGTAGTCCCCACCAGACAGCCTCGTTAYACACAGAGAAGCTATCTCACAGATGGATTCAGCTGGCAGGACAACTGGATTTATTATTTTGACATTCTCCACCAATTTGCTGGCTCCTTTGACTGGACCCTTGGCCCCATTTATAAAAAAAAATCAACAAAAAACAAAACCAAAAAACCCCCCATACCCCCACACCAGCTGACCTGGAACATCTCCCCCATCATCATCCAGTGCGGCTGTGGCACCTCAGCACTCAGACACGGTGTGTGTCCCTGGTGGACTAGACRCTACTGGGCTCGGAGGGTGCAAGGTTTTGGTAAATCTAGCAAACCTCGTCAGTGAGACAAGGCAGCTGATGAACCAAATTGCCTCGACTTCCCGAGACTGATAACCTGGTGTCCTCCCCGCCAGGTGCCTGTCCTAGCTATCAAACAACTGGCTACACATGGTGGAATATCCCACCTCACAAATCCCTGAGTGAGAAAGAGCAGCCACGCAACAGCAGAGCACCAAGACTACGACACCCACACTGGCAAAATCCCAGGCTCCTATTTTAGGAGAAATCTTGAAAGATTAGAGAACAGCCTCCCCTCTCCACCAAAAAACTGCCTGAGCAACAGAGAGCTGGAGAAACCATCTCAGCGCACGGGGCGTCTGCCTGCACGGCAGTAAGGAGGTAGGACTTTGTCTGGTTCGGCGTGGCAGCCCTGGGAGAGGTGTAGAAGGCTTTGTTTCAGCATGAACTTCATAAAGTTGTCCACCACGTGGCCACTTCCTCGCACAGTCCTTCTTCTGGTGTCTCCATCCCTTTGGTTGCTAAGTGGACTGGATGAAAGCCAACACACATGCGCAGCACACCCTGGAGCGCCACACCGACATCTCCGTGAGGAACTGGATCGGTTTAGCTAAAGCAAAGAGAAGACAGAGGTTGCGTGGTGCAGCACAGCCAGGTAGCAGAGAAAATCACAACAGGCTGCAGTTAAAGTGAGACAATATGAAAAATAAGGAACACATTGGAACAGAACAGTAATTAAACACTTGATCAGATGATCAAAGGAGATGGTAAATTCTCCATTTCTTGACACCTCCAAATCAACACCGGATGTCTTTCTAGAAGACATATTCCCGCAGCTTCATCCAGCTGGCAGCGTGTCATCTGGCCCATGACGTACACAGGAAGCAGAAGCAGAGAATCTGACTGTCCTTTCTTGCCTTAAAATATCTTAAGAGCAGCATTCTCGGTCCTCTTTGGGAAATAAACTTTCGTTAATCCTGAGGCATACACTTTCTAGGACACATTTTTGAGGCTTTTTGGGGATCTGTTAATTCAGGAACCTGCATGTACATTACAAAACACTCACAATACATACCCTTATGAGTAAAGGTTATTTTGGAGGGCAAATATTGCAAAGCATTTTCCATATTTAAGATGCGCATGCAGTTTGATAGACATTTTACCAAGTATCCTAGCAAATGCAAATAAATGGCAGGAATATCTAGGGAAAACAGTGGTGCAAAAGCACAGTGAAAAACCTTAAGGAAGCAAGTTTTGAATGCATCCTTTTGCCAGTTAGCCACATAGAGAGCAAAAAAAARGATCTAAAGCGATTGTTTACTGCTCAGAAAACAGCCTATTAAAATCATCCTCGTTTTTGCAGAAATAATACATATTTACAAGGATTGTGGCTGAATTTGATCAGTCATACCAAAGACTTGCCTCAACCCATTTCAAAATGATGAGAGTCTGGTCATATTTTAAGTGTCTATGAAATTATGCAAATGGAATCTGTACCAGAAAATCAGATTGCCAGATAATTGACCATTAATCTTTGATAAAAGTTTAAAAAAATTAAAGCAATCAGAAATCAGCTTAGCGTACAGTCTCTTGGGCCTTATTTTGGCCTAGTAAGTCTGTACGCTAAGCTGATTTCCGATTGCTTTAAGTTGTAAAAATTGCTTTTGAACCCACGGATATCAATGAGATTGCGCCTGGCGTAAGGCAGGGCTGAATTCGCTGCGCCGCGTGCCGTAATCACCGTGTATTTTTGTTAAACCCCAGCATTTGGGTGGCTCTGCGGACGCCGATTTGTTCGAGCGTGCGCGCGCGCGCTAATCTCCCGCTAAGCCGGTCAGACTACAGCAGGTTAATAACGCTGTACGGRGAATCCGCTTTATTCATGAAACACAGTAGCGCTCTAACCCGACTGCTCTTTTGCGGGCAGCCGCCTCGCCATTGGCTGCGGCAGACAAAGGCCTGCGGCGGGAGCCAATGGGAAGGGAGCAGGCAACAGCAGCGCAGCCC
>NW_020449196.1:982020-1086954 GCF_003343035.1 Apteryx rowi | reverse complement strand
TCCGCGCCCGCCGCCCCGCCGCCCCGCCGCCCCGCCTTCGCCCCCTTGGCGCTGGTTTTTCTTAAGCGCCCCAACATTCGGGGGAGCTGCGGGAGACCCTGCTGCTGCGACGGCATCCTGGCCCATTAGCGTGACCTCTTCGTTAGCACATACTGCACCTCCGCAACGCCTATCTGAATTCACCGAGCGCGCGCGTGCGCGTGCGCGCTGTAAAACTTCTGCTCCTCTGTGACCAGCAAAGCAAATCAAAACCTGTCAAACTGTAGCAGGAAGTTTGATTTGCTCTGTGTAAACCAAGCAAAACAAGCATTTTCTACTTAATGATTTCCTATTTAAATTATTACAGCTGATGAGCTTTGGAGAATCCTCCACCTGTTTGTGGTTTCTACTCTGTCGGCACCGAGATGCCTTGCCATGAACCACAGCCATATCACCGTTGGTGCCGCACCGGCACGGGACAGAGGTGACACCTCCAAGCCCAGGGCGTTACAGTCTAAATACGGAGACAACGACAGAGAAGGATTAACCTGAACACGGCAAGAATAAAATAACCCCCGCTGGCCAAAACGACAGAACCGGCCAGGCAGCTCCGCAGGGATTCAAGCCAACCAGACAGTAACCCACACGTCCCTCTCAAACTAGCAAGATCGTGGTTTATTACGGAAGTTTGATTTTTCATTAAGCCGGAGCTGAGGATACTACCCAAACTCGCACGCGCAATCTGTCGCCCGTGGGCATGCGGGGCCGCAGCGCTGCGGGGACCCCGGGGCAGAGCGGCGCTGCGCCCCCCCTCGCCCTGCCCCAGCCCCGCGCCTGCGGGGCGCTTCTCACGGCCCCAGGCCGTTCACCTTCGCCAGGCCCCAACATGACCCCTCTTTCTGGAGCCTTGCTCATAACCATAACTTCAAAACTGACGGTGCATCTGTTTAGGTACCCGGCTCTTGGAAGAGCACGTACTGGATTTGCATGGGTCATCCCTTTAAAAAAGCATGCAAAGTGCTGTGTATGGCCCTCTGTTTGATCCCGGGGCAGGGGGGGGATAAACAAAACAACGCACAACACGAGCTTCAGATTCATCCAAAAATAAAAGCTTGAAAGATTTTGATAAAATTATTGATAAAGATAATTAACATATTGAACAGACTAGTGGGAAAGAGGTCCATCATTCAACGTACTCCAAAATTCCTGAAAAACCCAGCATGCTTTAATTTAACTGACAGCTTAGGGTGCAGCAGGGAAAAGATAGAGCAGAGATTTTATTTTTATGTCACACAGGTGGCCAGTCTAGATGTTCATAAAATTTTCTTCCAGGATAATAAAGTTACTTTGTCGATGCGATGAAGTTCTTGCAAAAACCAGAGAAGTCCTATCACTGTCATCTCCCGGGGACACTGCAATATTGCAGTTTGCCGCAAACTGGTAGGGATCCAAACATTGTAGGGTTATTGCTACAGCTGCAGCCAAGGACAACCGGCGCGGCCGAACGCAGTGGCCAAAGAGCAACAAAAAACAACGTCATGGTCAGGGCAGGTCGTCCCAAGTTTCTCTCAGGTTCAGCTACATTTGTGTAAATTGTTTGAGCTACTGAACATCAATGCTCCAAAATACAGACTCAGAAATATCTGAAGTTTGTAACTGCAAAGCTGTGGAGTCCTGAGCACCTAGGATCTGTCATGAGGTTGTTTTAAACAATTTTTAAAGCATTGTACCATTACAGTCATTCCCAGGAGCATTTTCTCACAGATTCATCTCAGAGGCATATGCAAAGGCTAACGGGGAAAACGTTGCCAAGCGTGCTTGAGACCTCAGCGCCTTAGGGTTGCCAACTGCTGACTGCAAACCATTTCCTCCACGCTCACTAACGTAACACTCAGATCCCACCTCTGCTCGGTTTCTCCCTCTTGCCTTCCACATTTCCTCATCTACGTTTCCATCATTAACTTGACCAGTTAATTTTACAGCAATTGGTCTGCACCCATAACAGGAGGTGGCTGTCTTGGCACCAGTGCTCCAGTGCTCTGGTGCCTGAACGCTAATACAGGCTAGCACAAAAGGAGACGCTCCAAGGGAAGCGCTTGGCCTGCCCAGGAGCCCCCACAAGCGCTGGAGGGCTCCCGGCATCTCCTCTTGCCCGTCACCCATCACACCACTTACGGGGTGGAAGCAAAGGCCACCTGGAGTCAGAGGTGTCGAACGGGAGATGCGACCATTCGCACGAGTCCCCCCTTCGTTCCAGGTTGCTYGAGCGCCTCTGATGAGCCAGGAGCCCATCGCTCCCTTTGCCACCAAGGCCTGGGCTGCTGGCGCTGGGGTCTCCCCCCCGCAGCGCAGCTAGGACAGAAAGCTTTGCTGCAGGAGGGTGAAAATCCAAGACGAAAAAGGGAGGTTTTGCAGTCCTAGGAAGAGGTCCTCTGCGTTTCCGTAAGTCTGCTTGGCAGCGAGTACGGCACCAGTTGACCACGAGTGTCTGGAGAGCGGCAAGCTGCCCGGCTGCTGGCAGCGAAGAGCCGGCTCTGCCCAGCGCCGGCGGTGCCAGCGCCGCCGCCCGCAATCCCAGCAGCGTTTAGACAAACGCTGACATTTTAAAATTAAGTGGCCCCATCATTATTAATTCATTTGGTATTCATTGTAACGGCATTAATCATAGTAAACTGCGGCAGCTTTATTACACGTGTAATGTGTACTTTCCTAGGATTTCCCTGTAAAATCTCTGACATTGCTAACAATGTAAAGACAATGAGACATTACAACCACGCAAAACAATAATAAACACACAACTTAATAAATCATTATTCTGCCCACAAGTATGTTAAAAAATAAACTCATTTCCAAACTAGGGGAAAAAACCCAACACGCAGTAAGTGACATCCGTGAGTCTGAGGCTTTTGGTTGCAACAAAGAAACAAAACAGCATGGTAATATGACATTTACAAATAATACCTAACCGCAGCCTAATTAACTTATTGTGTGCTTACTAAACTAGCATACATATTATATTAGAAGAAAAACACTTATTTGTTCTGTTGCTAAGAAACTTAAGCCATTTGCATATTTAACAAATTGTTAGAGTGTTTTTAACCAGAACCCATCACTATTTATAAAAGACAAATTTAAAACATGAGATCAAAGACACAACATTAATTTTTCTTTTGTCAACTGTCTTTGTTCAATGGCTCAAAGAAGCAGTTTTATAGCCGGCTGATACATAATGAAACATCTGGTATTATTCTGAATTACAGTGGAAGCCACTAACAGTCGAGGGCTTTTCTCTACTCCGCGTACACCAGTCGACATGCTACGGCACCGAGGCAGAAGCGCTTATCTGAAGAACACGCCTTTGAAACCGGCACAAGTTTTCTGAGTAAGGAGATCAGGATCTGCCCCTAGAACTGGAATTTCACTAACTTTTTTCAGAGGCTCCAGATGTCAGYCTCTTTTAACCGGTCTCCCAGAGCTGTGCCAGGGGCGGAGGAGCACGCACCCTATTTAGGGAGCGAGCCTGCGAATAAGCCCGCGGGTTCCTCGCCCGGAGGGCGGCGGTGCAGGAGGGGTGCCGGGACCACGGTGTCATAGCAAAGTCAAAGCTCTCTCCGGAAAGCTGGCACCGAGATTCTCCTCCTAGATCCAATTTTTTCCAAGCAACAAAGGCRAGGAACAGTCAGGCGTCTCCTCCCTCGTCCTCCCTTCTCTGCTTCTCTCGCTAAAAACGTCAGAGCGGCGGATTGCTGCGGCGGGGCCCYGGTGTGGCAGGCTCCCGGGAACCAGCCGCGGCACCGGCGGGCAGCGGCGGCTCGGCTACCTCCGAGCGGCTGGACACGGGCAGGGAGYGGAGGCGGGGAGCCTCGCTGCAAAGCACGCCGGGGAACGGCGCGCCCGAACACCACGGCGCTGCTCGTCGCACCCGCGGCCCCGGCGCTCCCGCTCGAGCCGTAACCACCACCTCCGTCCTCCGGCGTGCGGGAAGGGGCGAGAGCAAAGAGCTTCTGGGGGAAGGTCTGTACCAACGGAAAAGATGCTCCCGGAAGACAGGCCGAAAACCACCGCAGTGCCCCCGGTGGAAGCTGCAGTGAGCCGTCACGGGGCGGGCTGGAGCAAAGCCCGATCGGAACTTTCCGTACGGAAAAGCGCACGCGCGCGCGGGCTGCCTCGAACCGCGCGGGCTGCCGCAAGGCCAGGCCGCCCCGGCAGCGCAGCCGGCGGGCCACGGGGGGAGGTTCGGCCGTCAGCCGCGCGCCGGGCACGCGCTGGCCACGCAGCCGGGCTCTCCTGACCACCCTTCACGGCGCGGCTCTTCTTAAATGACTTAAATCAAGTCCCGCGGTACAAGCGTGCAGTACCTCCCCTCTGGAGCACTAGGGCATTTCTAACCCATCTGGTTTCTTTTTTTTTTTTTTTCCTTCAGAAGGATAAAGCGAATCCAAGGCACACTCTGAGTTTGATGGGACGCTATAGCTGGTAATGACATGACATCACCGTGAAAATTAATCTAATCAGCGGTGAACATTGCACTCAGAGAATAAACTCAGGAAGTTACAAGCATTTAATTTTGTATTTTCAGCATACAAAATTTAACACCCAAACAGACTTTGAAAAAATAAAATAGATCCATTTCAAGCACCTAGGCTGAGCAAATAGGGTTTCATTTTTCTAAGAGCACTAACTCCCACTAACTTCTGAGCATCATGATCTCATGTATAGTTCTCTATCCGCTAGGTATCTTATATGAGAGGATGAATTACCCCTTTTTTAAAAACTTACTGGACCTTTATTAGGACAAGAAAAACAAACAGCTCTTGCCCTTGAAGCATCCTGTGGCGTTTACCTGTCAATAATCCACACTATCGGACCCTGAATACAGAATATACGTTTCACGGGGCTCATAAACACACACTCCCTAAACTGACCACAATGGCACCCTTATGCTAGCACAAAACAAGAGGGATTATCTATTTTGTCAGGCTTGCAAGCTTCCAGGGAGATTTTATTTTTGTACCTGCTCAAAAGCTACCATCCAGGCGCAGGAAATTTAGAGCAACACCTGTAGAAAGAGATTTTGTTGACTACATTAGCTCAGGAGCAGAGAGAGGCTCGAGACTGCAGTTCCCTCCTTCACCCGTGTGTCCGACCAGCCTCAGAGCCCAGGCAGCATTTCACATGCTTTTGTATTGACACTACTATTTATTATTATTTGTTATTTTAGTTAGGCATGTAAAGCCAAAAAAAAAACCCAAACCAAAAAACCCCATATACAGTTATACTATTACTACCTCTCTACTGCAACTGCATTTATGCAGGAATAAGGAGCTTTATGATATTTTAAAGCTATATATAAAAGCTATATATTTATAGCTTGTTCTCCTCCCCTTAAAAGGATATTTGTGTGATCAAGTTTCATCTGCGATACAGAACCGAGCTACAATTCTTCAGGCAACTTCTTGGGCAACCTGCTCGCCGACATGGCCTGCTCAGGCACGTAGGCACCAGGCAAGGGCCAAATGCCAGCCAAATTTCTTGTCTATTCTTTATGCCACCCAGTCCCCTTGTATTTCTTCTCATCCTGTCCTGGTTAAATCACACTCTCTTGCAAGTTCCCAACTATTAAACTATTTTGGCACTAGCTGTTGCAGCCCTCGTGTAGGAGGAGGGCTTGGGTACCAACACGGGCACAGCGACGGAAGAAAGATGCAGTGGCCTCATGACGGCAGGACGGTGCATCGCGTCACCAAAGAGGAACGGGATGACAAGCTGCAGTTAATCAGCTCTCAGTGAAAGCCAAAAATCAAATGTCTCTAAGATTACTATCCAACACTTGGCTCCTTTCCTCCTAGATTAAGACAGAGTCCAGTGGAGAAAATCTTACGGAGAAAAACAGAAATGCTGGAGACAAATTCAGCGAAGTACCTTAAGACGCGCTCTGTCAACGTGGCGGYGGCACGAGGGTGGCGTTGGGTGACCCTACCCGTACTTAACGCCGCGCGCGGCTCTCTGCCGGCTGCCTTCAACGCTCTGCTGCAGAACCTAAAACTGTCTGGGGTGGTTTTAATTTATCCTCTCGGTGCTGGTGCGTAATGCATTTTTAATGGGGGGCAGCGTGAAAGGGGCAGAGAAAAGTGGTGCGGGCGGGTTTTTCCTAGAAGTCTTCCTCTTTCCTAGAACTTCACCAGCTCTAGGAGTAAATGCACTAAGGACCATGCAAAATATTACCAGGAAAATCACAAAATGCTATTTGAACTTTCACATCTTGATACCACGCAGAACTGAGTCACTGAAATCCTTTCTGTACTCAGAGGGCAACATTTACAGTGGCAAAGAGACAGGTTTAAGGAGATTAAAAATTCTTACAACGCTTTTATTGTCATACTGTGCACATACGTGAAAACTGAAGTGAAAAAAGTCCTTTCAGAGAGCATGGGGAGAAGGAAAGGTGAAAAACTGGTAAAATGAAATAGAGCTGATAATTGCAGGAAAATCAGTGGGTAATTTTACCGAGGTTCCCTTTTGCTGTATTTATAGCTATCGTCACACCACACCTAGACGATACCCAACACAACGTTTCTTGGTCTGTGTTATTCTCCAAGCCAGTCACCACTTCTGGGGCAACTGCCCATCTTTTAAATTGCAGGACAACAGGCTGTAGGTATTTCACAGATGCTTGTTTCCCTCATACAAAGATGAGTGTTTCCACACACGACTACTTCCGCAGAGCGCCCAGGTCTCCTGGTAGGACATTTCAGCTTAAAACCCTTCATGACAGGCTTTCTGCAGCTCTCCATCAACCCAAGCAGGTACTAAATTTGGCCAACATTAAAAACAGAGATTATATAACTGGGAGTTCATATACATATATATATATATATATATATAAAAAAGACACGCTAAGTATTTTTGCTTATCAGTCATTATCATATGTATGCACTACAAGCTATTTTTATTGCAAATGGGGGAAAAAAAACATTTTCACGGAGTGTATAAAGAATGCAAGACTTCTTAGCTTCCCTTGTTTGTTGCAATTGGGCAAAAAAAGCACACAATAAGCCCATGAGTCGCTTTAATGAATTCATGCATGTCTTAATTTCAGATTTGGTTTGCACAAATGCTTGCATACAAAAAGCAAGTTTCCAGGTTGTCTAAGTGTTTGAGTCAGGACAATCTAATCACTCAACTGTAGGAACTGGGCAGCAGCATATCAACAAGATGGAGGCAAATCAGTTGAAAAAAAATCTTGATAAATATTTGTAACCAAATGATGTCACTGATCATTTCTCTCTAATCTCACTATGATTACCCTTCCCCATTTTTATTTATTCAGTTTATTATGCTGTTCAGGTTTCCTGAAGCTTTGTGGTAACACTGGAGCAAAAATAACTTTATATTAAAATCAACATATCGAGTGATTATTCAATCATTTGCTTCAGTAATATCACAGCTATTGCGTCTGGGAGCTACAAGCAAGAGGATGGCACTTCTTGTTTGGAAATGAAGAGCCTTGTTGCACATTTAAAATATTTGTAATGAAACCTTCATTATAGAGACATATACCTCACCATCCATCATCTACAAACACGCAGCCTCGGAAATGAAAACCTGTCTGCGTTTAATTTGATGGACCGACTGCGCGGTGTTCGCGGGCTGCCGGGGGCGGGGAGCGCAGTTTATTTGTTCGCACACACATAGACAGGTTCATTTAGGAGCATCATGTCGCCTGCAGACGCTGGAAGCGCTCGCTGCGGAGCGGCTCCCCGTCACGGCACTTGTTTCCCATCGAGCGCCCGGGCCCGCCGCTCGCTCCGACCCGCGCGGCGTCGCGGCCCGCCTCCTGCGTCGCCCGCCGCGCAGCATCTGCTGCCGATTTTTTATTTCCGCTTTTATTTATTTATTTCCCCCAATTTTGTTTCTAATCTCTGTTTCTTTGTGGTTTCCTGGAGTCCTTCTGACAAAGCCACATATTCTGTTCCTGTCCTTTATAGCACTGGAGGGCACTGCAGAACACATGAAATTTGTTTCTAATTTTGCCTTTGCCAAAAAGCATTCCTGGGTTACAAATACACGCCAGCAAAATTGGTAGGCCCTAGCCCGCTAATGCCACAAGACAAACAAAGCCAAAAGGAAATCAAAAAGACTAAAATACAGCACAAATATTTTTGCACTTCTTTTAGCTTGTGAAATCTTTCTTTTTTCCCCCCTCCTCCTTCTCCCACGTTTTACCCAAGTTAAGCTTTCCGGTATTACATATTTATCTATTTATATTTAGAAACAAATAATTCCAATGCAAGAAAATGAGAAGGAACAACTCGGCTTTTCCTCTTCCGCAAGCCCCGCATGCAAGGGGAACGCCAGAAATACCTCGAGCCGGCAGCACGCAGGGACCGTCCCCCCCCGACACAGCGAACGCGGGACACTTCCCTCTAAACGGCTGGGCAAAACCCTGCGGCCCGAAAATCAGTTTCTGCTCCAAGACACACCTCAGCTGTGTCGCTCCCAATACGCAATGTGCTTTCCCGAGCGATTTCTTCTCATCACACAGCTGCTTAAGCAGTATTTGAGATAAACTGTCCCAAACTACGGCAGGGCAAGCCTGGAGGGAGCCCTTAACTCGGGCAAAAACCCAGCCCCTCCGCCGGGACGWTGCCCCCGAGGCAGCGAGGCCCCGCGGCTGGGGCGCCCATCAGTCCAGCCGATGCCCCCCGGATTTCGGCAGCGGGAACGTGAAAGAGCAATTCAGGGCTAGATCCAACTTCGCAGCTTGGTTTTATCAAATTAAAGGTAACAGCACAGATACTTCGGGACTTCTTAYGAGCCACGGAGGGGACTCTTGCATTTCCACATTTGCAGAATTTTGCAGCGGGTAAAAATATATAGTTCCTACACACAAACAGCAGCCCTTGCCTGGCTTACGCTGGGGTTGTCCCACCGGCCACCCACTGTCCTGCTGGTTTTGTAGCATTCCCGCCGGAGGGAGGGGAAGGGAAGGGAAGGGACCGGAGGCGCTTTTCCCCCGGCAGCCAGGCAAGGCCTGCTGGGCACAGATGGGAGCCGGAGCTGGTGTCTCCATCTCATCCACAAAACCTCGGGCCAAAGTTAYGACTCAGGTCCTTTCGCTAAAATACACTCAGCAAATCCTAGCCTAAACTATGCAAAAATTCATCAATTTGTGCATAATTCTCACTCAAAACTTGGGCCAATCCCGCAAAATTTCCCCAGATATCGGTATATGTGATCCAACATCTCTGTTTAGGASCAGAGCGGGAAAGCGTGCTGTTTCTCAGGCTGCATTACAGAAATTTTACAGGGCTGAACTGAAAAAACAGTTTTTCAGTTTTGTTTGGCCATTCCTGATCTATAGTCACTTCCCCAGTGATTTCTCTTGGTGAGAAATTTCAGCTATGCAGACTTCGTAGAGACCAATCTGCCTGCGTACGCACATGCACAGCACATCTCGTACTGTACAAATGTCTTTTCCAATATGGATTATGGGCTAATAAGCTATATGGTTCTGCAAATCTTCCTGGCCTTTACTTTTTAGCTGTTATATAAGAGTCATATTTCCTAAGAGGAGAAACATATGGGCTGTATCTATCAAGCACTAGATGGTCACAGAGCATGCTGTTAAAATGTATTTGGAGAAAAATAAAGCCATCTATAGGAGAACTGTGAGARGAATTTTTGTTTGTTTCTGTTTTCAGTGAAAGAAGCTAATGGGAAAAAAATAAAAAGGATTTGTGTTGTAATAATCTGACCCAAAACATTCAATGTTTGTGCTTTTATATCCTTTAAAAATATTTTCATTAAACTTGTCAGATTCTGAAGTGAAAATATTATTTTAAAATGCCTTGATTGAAAAATAATTCAGGCTTTTAGGAAAATGAACTTTTTCTGCTTGAAACAATTCAATGCATTTCACCCAAAGCATTTCTCTCTTCCCCTTCTGACACCGTTTCATTTTCAGTTATTTAATTCATTATTTACTGTAATTACTAGAGAAAAAAAAACACAATTGAGTGTAATCCTAATCTCCAATACATAGATTTTTAAAAGATGCAAATATCAAGACTTTGTCTTCGTTTTTATCAGTTCCTATCATTATAGGGAAAGCTTTGTCAGTTTAGACATTTCATCTCAACTTTGACACAGATTTACACCCTTCTGCTAACTGTTCATCTCAATTTTCTTATCTGTAACACAAGGATAAGGCGAGCTATACTTGCCTCAGTGGAGGGGATTAGCTGGTGCGTACACGGATGCTGCCCGCAGAGAGCAACACGATTATCGCATGACTGTTGATATCTCCTCCACTAGCCTCAAAGAGTATCATATGCCTTTTGGCCTCAAAAATCCAAACCCAACTTCAACATTAAAAATACATCATTTCTGCTATGTCAGAAGGGAAACGTGCAGGCAGCCGGGCAGCGTGCAGAGCGGCCRGGGCAGGAGGAGGCAGCGCGGGGGGACGGCGGCACCGGCTGTGCGGGCACACGGGCAAGCTGCTTTGCTTCCTAAGTTACTGGTGCCGCACCACTGACATAAAAAGCAGTAGATTTGCTACGTTTCAGACACATCAGTGTCCGGTTCTGCCTGTTAGGTAAAGGCATGTTAAAAAAAAAAAGTGTGTGTGTGTGTGTGTGTGTGTATAAAATATATATCTATGTATATAAAATTAAAAAAACACACATTTCCCTCAACACTCGCCTACTCATCCTCTTTAATCCCCTTCTCTAATAACTCTTACAAGTTATATCTAATTTTTTAATACCACACAAGTTATCACAGCCCGTATGTTTTTATACGCAGCTGGAGTTCCAGCCTCAATTCTGGATCCTTGGCTTTTTTGCAGGAGCGAGATGTGAAATATATATATTTTTTATGGATAAAGGTAAACATGATTTGCAAGACAAGTCAAATTAACAATCAATTACACACTAATGGGCTCTAATCAATACGTTAATTTAACTAAAAGGGGGGGAAAGCGGAGGGAAGACGCAGGAGCAATTACTTTAACAGGACCGGTCAGCCGTAAGGAACGCGCCGGGGAGAGGCCGGAGCAGCCCCTCTGCGGAGGAAGGCAATATCCTCTCGCCCGCCTGGCCTCCCTGCACGACGCGGCGCGTGGTTATTAAAGAAGAAAAGAGCAATTATGGCACTTAGCGGGGCCGGGCGGCGCGCAGGAAGAGCGGTGTCGGCCTGCTCTCTAGCGTCGCTCGCGGCGCGCGGCAGCCGCGGCCCCGCTGCGCCCGCGCCAGCCCGCGCGCACCCGGCCCAGGCCCCCGCCGCCTCCCGGGTGGCGAGGAAATCGCAATTACGCACACAAGGGATGTGGTTAGGGGAAGAAGGGCAAGGAATGTTTAAATTGTATATGCAAACTGTTTGGTTTTTACAGGCTGGAGTAAATCAGCACATTTGTAGGCCATATTTATCTGATCCGCTCAATAATAATCTCCGCGAACGAACGCCACTGATGTGGCCGTTGCAAAACATAACCAATCCCTTAAATTCAATTAAAGCATTAGTGAAAAAAAAAAGAATTTTTGCCTCTGGGCAAGTCACTGCTACAGAAGRGCGCAGGGCTGTGCCGCGCGGCCATCGAGCCGGCGCGAGGCCCTGCCCGAGCACGGAGGGAAAGGCAGGCGAAGCCACGGCTGTCTTTGCATCCTCAGCTCGGGTCACAGCCACAAAGTTCACGGCGTTGCGACCGTCTGAAAGCAGAGCAAACAACCCAGCTCCCAAAGGGACCAGGAGGGGATCCCGTCCCTTTCGCCCCCCTTTCCCGTGGGGAGCCCCGCGCGCGCCGAGCCTGCCGCCGGCCGGGGAGACGCCGCGCGCCAGCCGCGTCCRCAGCCGCCGCCTCCAGCACGGGCCTTGCTCTGGGCTCGGCAGCCCCAGGCTCTTGCGCTTAGCCCCTCCGAGCTCCCGCAAGGGCCCTCGTGCTCTTAAAGCGTGCTAGACATACCCGTCGCGTGGGAAGGGAGGCGCTCACGGTCTTGAGGTCAAATAATTCCAAGAAAATTCCAGCAGAAGCAGTGGACCTGCTACAAAAGTGCAATTTCACTGACAGCATGAAGTTGCTATCACCTAGTAAAACTCGAGAGACAGGCAGCAAGCGCACGTTGCAYGCTGTACCTGGGCAGAGAGAGCGCTTTACAGGCACTGCTGGGGTTTGAGAAGAGATGCTGGGCGCACTTACGCTTGCCTAAATCAAAAGCAATGCAAGCAGAGTTCAGAGTGCCAGGGAAAAGGGCAAATCTGTCTCCAGAAAAAGCATTTTGCCAGACGAGGCAAAGCTGGGGCTGGGTTTCGGTGGAGCGGGTGAAGGCCGCGGGGCGAGCTGGCTGCACGGCGGTCGCCACGCGCTACCTCCCCAGCAGCCTGCAGTGCAGCTACATCTGTCGCTCTGGATGTGATTAAATACTCACTTAATGTCCCACAAATATCTAAAATTCAGCTTCGTCTTAGGACACTTTCCCCGATATATGCACGGCTGCTGGAAATGGATGATTTCTTCCATTAATATTTGCATCAGAAAATACATGACTCACTTTGGTCGTGTTATGCGCTTTCCGCAATTGCGCCTATACGTCAGGGTGCTGGGAAGACCATTTCACAGGAGAGGCAAGCCTTCGGTGGGTACCATACAACACTCATTCAAAAGGAACTCAACCTGGGAAATGAAAATCTGAAGGTTATATGAAAAATTATGCTAACCTACATGGTGAGGACAATGTGATGTTAAAATTACGGATAGTGAAGATACCAGTTTTGAACGAACACAACCACAACTATTCACAGCCTGTTTGCTTAGAACAGCCTAAAACAATTTTGCTCTGTAGTAACTCTCCTGATATTCAAATATACCTTTTTATATACTTTAAATTGTTTGTTGACAACAGGTGATTGGATTCAGCTAAATTTAGCAACTGGCTGTTTAGTACAAGTTATCTCCTCAGCTTTAAGGGGTACTGCAACCCATAGAGACTTAGAGCCACCCAGGCAAAAACAGCCTCTGCCGTCTGTGTTTGCGGTATATCAATATTTGCTTGTGCTGGGTAATACCACACCTCGCGCGCCACGTCTGCTCACTGGGCACATTTTACCCAAATTTTTTTCATAGCTAAGAGCGAGAGTTTATGAATCAGGGAGCAGAAGCCTCTTGCTTGGGCTACTTTGCTGCTAGACCCACGGGGCACTATTTTGACTTTTCTGACGCTCGATAAATGTAACTGATGTCCGTGAATTTTCAACATATATGTATGAATATTTTTCAAAATAATTCAACTGTAAGGAAAGCAAAGGTTAGCTCCTGGTTTTGCGGGGGGGGGGGGGATCTTAAATTCACACTGACTCCGAGCTCTTCAGGAGCCTGATCCGAGTTTATCCAGGACCTTCCACACAGCAGCAGCACCGTGGCTCTCTATTGCAGCAACGTTAAAGCAAAGAGTGAAATGGTTTTTATCAGTCTTACGCAATTTGATCTTACCCTAAAAGGCAGATTTGCAGAGTAGGTGGCTCAGGTGCTCGCCCGCGCGGTGCCTTGCAGGTGCTGCTGCGGGGCCGGGGCGGCGGCAGCATTTCTCCCTTGGGAAGAGCTCCGCACCGTGGAGAGCTGGCCACGGCGGTGAGCTACAGCATCGAGACTTAGCCCGAAAAGTCTAAGCACCCTTCACACCCAGGTCTGCGTTTTACACTTTCCGACATATTTTTACTCTTCGCTGGGGTTTGTTTTTGCGTAGTGGAAAGTTGAGAACAGCCCCGTGTATGCACCGCTTTTATGACAAGCTAACAACGAAATGCAACTGTTCCCCGCACACCTCAGCCAGATACCCGGGACAGGCTGATTGTTTCTCCCAAAGCAATTATATTGCACAACACCGCTTTAAGGCGCTTTTCTTTTATAACTAACTCGTGCTGGCGTCTCTCTTCTGAAGCGTACAGGCAGGCTGCCCTGTCCCTCGCCAGCCCCACGCGCCTCTGCAAGGACCTCGGGACTGTCCTGGCGGACTGCTTCCAGCGGTTTCTCCGGCTCGGTTTTAGGAGGCAGCGCAGAGCGAAGCGGAGGCCGGCAGCAGCACAGGCCCGGCCGCGGGAGGCGGGAGGCACCGGCGGCTGCGTTATTCTGCAGCTCCCTCTGCTTGCTGCAGCCCTGCATGGCAGCGGCGCAGCTCGCCCCGCCGCCCCGCCGCCGCTCCTGCCTGGCTCCACCGCCCGAGCCGCCCCGGCACCAAAGCGCGGGGCGGCTCCCGCCGCACCGGAGGGGCAAAGCGATAGCCGACGGCCTGCGTTTAACTCGGACCGAGCCGGGAAGCAAAACAGCAGTGGCGTGGCGGCGTGAATGAAGGATGACGTGTCAGGCCATAAACCACTCGGGTTTTATCAATCTAAGTCAAGCCCCTGCAATGATTAAACCCAAATTTCTCGTATTACTTGGAAGAAAAATAGGAAGAAATAATGATTTCCTAAGTGTTTACACGCGAGAGAGTTCCCCAGCTCTCAAATGAATGCACTGGTAATATAGCCTTGAAAAAAACCGAAGCGGCGCCTCCTTCGCAGCAGAGAGCTTTCCGCGCGCACGCGACGGCAGCCAGCCGCCCTCCCCGCCGCGCGCGCAGGGCGTCAGCAAGGACAAAACCCGGGCAGCCGAGGAGCAGGGGGGAGGAGAGGCCCCAAACCACCCTGCCAAATAGCCACGGCAGAGGAGGGCCGTTTTCTCAAAGCTGGCCTTTGGGCAGTTCACAACCACTTGGACCGCATCTTTATTACTTAGCAGATAAACTCCTTTCCTATATGGAGGGGAGGAGATAAAAGTCATATAAGTTTCTACGCAGCTGCATCCATTCCACATGGTTAAAGGAATCTCCTGAAAGAGCCCATTGAGCTTCATGGCTCAATGAATATTTATATTGTTTTAAAGCAAAAGAAAACTTGAGAGCCTTATTTTGCAAGATCAGGCAACAAATGTCTTATATTTCAAATGAACTGCTAAGGCTTAATCCCACAATTCTCTACTAATCCGAGCAGTCCTAGGGACTACCAGGAGATCAGGGACTCCCGACAGGAGCGCGGTCACAGGGTCAGGGCTTTCACTCGTGCACAACGCACACAGACAACCCCTAGGTGAACCCATTTTGCCTAATTCCTAATCCACTGGAGTGTCATGGGCTTGAAAGTTCAGATAAAAATTAAAAAAAAAATCAAACTTTATCGAATTCCCTTTCCACTTAGACAATGAAATAGAGATGGAGAGGCCGAAGCAAGGAAAAAAATTCAATGAAAATGTGATGAAAAATGTAACAGAACCCCGAAGTGGTGGGGCTGCTCTTAAGAGTAAAGCGAGTACAAATTGACCCTGATACCTCTCCCCTTAAACAGCACACGCGCACATTTGAAATGCAAGGCGTGCGCAGAGAAAGCGCGCGGGCTGCGGCGGGGACGCCGGGGCGCCGGGGCTCCGGGGCGCCAGGGCTGCGGCTCCGGGACTCGGCCGCATCCGCAGGGAGCCCCAGCAAGGGCGAGGGCACAGCTGACGGCGCCTTGCGCGACTGCGAGCCCCCGGGGCTTGTGGGGTGCCCAAGCGTACTGCCCTTGTCAGAAATGCCCTGCTTTTTTTTTAAGCTATTTCGAAACARATGTGTTGTCTCAGCTGCCACGTTTTATTTTAAACGCAATATTGCCTATTCATATCAGTTCAGCTACTTGTTCCTAAAACAAGGCAAGAAGCTTTTGCCGTAGCCAGATGTAATACGGAGACTTTCACAGGTTGTTGGCCGCTGCTGGAAACCTCGTCCGGTTATTCGGAAGGTTTGCTCACAGCCGAGACCATTACAGCGCTTGTGAAACCACCACATCTGTGACAGCTTGCGAGGTTTTGTGTTCCTCGCTCTTCCGAAACGTAAGAGGCACTGGCAGGTCGCTAGCTTGAACACGGCACCTGCTGCACCCGCGGCTCGCTCCTCCGCCCGCCGGCTTGAACCAAGCACGCAGTTACGCCCGCAGCTGGGTCACAGGCTAAATTCGTTAATTAAAGTACACCATAAATTATTATTGCTATTGCTCAGTTGTTTGTCACCACCCAAACCGGTCAATAATGTCACCGACAGGAGAGAGAGGGCGGCAGAAGCCAACCTGCGCTCCCATAAATTAGCCGCGGACGCAGCCCAGGCGAAGGCGGCGGCGAGCGGAGGCCGAGAGCGGGGCGGAGGCCGGAGACGGGCAGGGGCTGCGGCTCGGCGGCAGCGGCTGGCGGCCGTCCGCCCCGCGCGCCTGGGCTCCAGCACGAGCAACGGGCGCTCGAGCGCCGGCCGAGGGAGAAGGGGCCTCCGCCGGCCCCCGGGCAGGCCTCCGCTGCTCCTGCGCGAGCAGAGCCGACCCGGTGTCGCCGGGAGACATTTTCCCCCGGAATTGTGTAGATGTGGCCATAAGGGGAACCTCGTTTGGCGACAGCAAGGCCTTTCACGAATACAGGTTGATCTTGGTAAAAACCCGTCTGTATCCTAAAAACTTTAAAACAACCATTTCTGGGATTTTCTGGGATAAAACCCACCAGGTTTAATTTTTCCTTTTCTTTTTCTTTACAAGCATATTTTGTAAAATAAGAATCCAGATCCTGACACTGAAATGATACATTGGTCTTAATGCTATATTTCCATGCATCAAAAATACCCCCCCCCCATTAATCATTCAATTCACCTCTTTTTTTAAACCAACGGGTTTTCCATTCCGAACCACAACTGAGTGAAGCACTTCAGCTTGCTGATGAAGGAGACGAAATAACACGTTTCAGTGAAAGGAGTCACGATGCAAGCTGCGTTGCCCCGGTTCACCAGGGAGTAAGTCACCTCTGTCTGCTTTTATGTAATATTTGTAACAGCTTCCCCCGGATGCAGCCGCGGTGGCTCTCGCGCTGAGGAGGTGCCCGCCAAGCCCCGTTGCAGGGGGACGGCGGGAGCCGGAGGGCACCAGCATGCTGGCTGCGCTGCTGCCGCTGTCCCAGCACCATTCCCAAATTGTGCGGAAACACACAGCATCAACGCCTAATTTTATGGGATAGAAAATTGCTACAGCCAACGTCGGGATCAGAAAATGTGATTTATGCATTTTAAGTTTACCAAGAAGCAGTTTTTTTCTCCATCAATTACATTCCTTATGGTTCCCAGAAGGAAAAGATCTTTCATAGGCAGAAATAGAATAGCCTGTCATCATCACTCAAACATAATGATGGATATTTATTGCTGTCACCAGCAACTTAAGGTCTAACAATCCTATCATATAAAAATAAAAGAAGAACATAATGACTTCACCGATCTGTTGCTGCTAAACCTGAAGTACGTGAAGAATTTGGATTAATTCACATGTTAAAATTGATAAAATATGTTGAACTGACCTCGGTGGCTGCAGAGTGGAGTATTTGCAATACGGGATGTGTACGCAAGCATGTACTTGATCATAATTTTTCTAAATCACTGCCAGTTAGCTTCAGTTTGTTCCCACTAAGCTGATAAAAGTTCACGACTGTGTTAAATGGAAAGTGCATTAGGCCACTACTGCATTTGAAAATCCTGCCCGTGCACTACAAATGTAGCCAGAGTTTTGGAGGACTGGGTTATTTTGGGTGGGTTTTTCGTAAGTAAACAATGGAAACTGTTTCCTAAAAGTTCCCCTGGCCCTACGTGTCTTAGCAGAGCAGCAGCAGTGACCCTGCTCCAAAGACGGTAACACTCCCTGGACACATCCGACCCATGGGAATGGCATCCCGTGGGCAGCGGATGCAGGATCCTTCCTACTGAACCAAACAGAAGTATTCACATGCACGTTAGCCACTCTACAAAGATACGCTTTTTTACATGGCAGATACAGACCCAACCCTTAGATGACAGCATCTTTCAGCTCACGGTCCTCCTTTTGAGATACCATACCTGAAACATTTTATACTCATCCAAAGAGGGTATTTGGGTACCTAGAATAGCTTGGACTTTTGAATGACAGAAAGGCAGTGCATCTGGAAATATAGGTTTGAAAAAAAATACCAGAGATAACAAGAAAAGAAGTAAGTACGTGTATAACAAGGAATAAAGTAAAACTAGATTATAAATAAGAGGAATGAATTCTGTTTCAGGTTTACTTTTTCTTACAGGACTTCTAAGGTGCTTATTTCTTCTGCCTTCACTCCTTTTTCTCTTTCTTTTATTTCATTAGCAATGTTTTATTGATACTTGATTTCGGGTTATAGCTTATTTTGTCCTGTAGGGAACCAACATATATCCATTTTAAAACCTTAAACTCAGTTTTACACACACAAATATTTTTCCATCCCATGAGATTTCAGGATGCCCAGAAGACTTTCCACACTCTTACCCTTGGCTAAGGTTATCAAACAATTTGGGGAGCTTTGATGCATGAAAGCCAAAGGGCTTTGGATCGAGACCATAATTTACTTTACAGCTCGGTGACTTTGGTGGACTCGCACTCGGTTTTCAGTTGGCCCAGCTGGTGATGTTAGGCCCTGAAATACATACACGACTCTCGTTCTCTGTCATCTGCTTAGGAGAATAGCAATATATGAACTCTTTTTATCCTTTTTACCATACATGCCATTCCCCTTTATTGCTAAGAAAACAGCTTCCTGTTATTTTTTAGCTCAAATCACAGCTCAATTTTTCAAAAAGCCCCAAACCTACACTGTTTCTTAATAGTCCTCTGCACTTAATTTCCTGAGCTGCAAATGAAAGCTGAAAAAGGTGAAAACAGCATTGACGTTTGATCTGTTTTGGTTAAGAGCACGCCAGGCTCCTCAGATGCAGTTCATAGTCCTCTTTTAAGCACCTTAAGGTAAAGGATGCAAGTCACAGCTATGTCAGAACATGCTTGGCTCACCTCTTCTCCCCCCTCAAACCATTTCTGACCCTGCTTTGGGGGACAATATTGAAAACAGGGAAAATATAACCCTGCTAAAAACATGAATCAAAAAGTCACTGCTTGTGGACATGTTTTTAAAATTGCTTAGTTGCATGGAAGTCCCTTTAGTGCTTGAAGGACTTTAATAAAATTGATTTTCTGAGTATAGCCTTTTAGCAGCTACTGTATAAGCTTGAAATATGAACCCTTCATTGTTGAAAGTGTTTCATTTTTGCCCTGTAACTAATGATCAAGGGAAAGAATGTGTTCAGAATTCTCCATGGTTGCCATTTTCATAATTAAATCGTGCTAATAATAAAGCTTTGCAGACTTTAAACAAACTGGCGCTGGAGTGGAATGTGGTTTGCGGTGTTTCATTTAGAGACCTCTGCAATTAGCCCTTAATGAATAAGCATACCGCAGTGATAAGTAAGACATCTCGGTGAACTGGTTATTTACCAAAGCACAAAACTGTGACATTTTCATTCCAATGACTGAAAATTATTCTCCAGATTTCTTCTGCAGGGCTCTTAAGTAATTTGGGAAGTTAAAGCCCATTAATTGTCTTTAATACCTGCCGTGTAATTCCAGCGCCACTTCCGCATCCTATGCGTCGCACACCCAGAGCACAGCGGCTCACAAATAAGCAGGGAGCCAGCAAGACCCACGGAGCTGAACGCCAGAGGCACGCGCTGTTGCCTTGTGCATAGCTACTGGGTTTGGTAAGCTACGCAGAACTTCAAACCACTGGAATTACATTCATTTCAGAAACAGCGCTGCAGGTTAGTCTTTTCCTTCCTTTTCTGTACACTTAATTAAATTAGGACTTGCACATTAAAACCCATATCTTGTATTTGTTCATTAATAAAATATCCTTTTATAAAACAACCCAGGTCATACACTTAGATGGACATTTTATACTAGTTTAACCCTGGGAACGATGCTAATTTACCTCAGCAAAGACCCTAGCCCCCTGTGACTGCCCGCCCGGGATTATGAGATTCAGCGTAGTTCACTGGCTCTGCCTTTCTCACAACYGTACCGCACTGCCTGTAGCAGGGAGTCATTATTTTCTGGCAAAACTCATTTTGGCATCTAACGAACCAGACGTAGCGGATTCTCAAGCCCATGCTCCGGCTCGTACAGCACAGCAGCGTCTAGGGTGCTGGGGACCTCTCCGTGGACGTCAGAGCAGGCCCTAGGAGGAGACATTCGGCATGTGCTGGTGAAAGTGAGGATCCAGAAGACCAGGCAAAAGACCTGGCTGGGTCCCAACAGACGATTCTCTCGTACTGCTATCAGGAGACAACAGCAAGATGATACTGCATCTTTGAGACTAACTGCTCCAGCCTCGATGAGCACACCTATGGTTTTCTGGGCTGCATTTCCCTGACAGCATCACACCCCTGATCATTTAAGCCCACTTCCACAACTCTCAAATACTTTGGTAGGCAACTTCATGAGATCATGTTTCAATTCTCCTTGAGAACTGTTTCCCCCCTTTACACAGAGACATCCTTCCTTTCTTTTGTAAAAAAAAAAAAAAGGCAAGAGTTGGTATAGATAAAAACACTACAGCCCTCTGATATATTTTAGACTCCCTTCCATAACATTCTGACACGAATCTTTTTCAAAAAGAAACATAACATGAAAACGTCAAGGAATATAAACGCAGGGAAAGATTTAGACAAGCAATCTCCAGAACCACAGGCAGGAGTTTCGTGGCATCTGCAGTAACTCCGGCGCCCATGATTACTGCAGAGACGCAGCGAAGGCTGCGCGGGACCAGAGCAGACGCCAGCYGAGCCCCGAGTCCTCCCTGCCACAGCAGACAGCCCAAGCCACTTCGCAGGCAGCTCCAGCGGATCCCGGCAAAGGTAGATGTGGAATGACCTGTCCAGACACCTTCTTCTCAGCAAATGTGAGATCACAAGGATGTCTAGAGTTACTGTTATCTCAGACCACTGCTTTAAAGACCCACTTTCATAATCTGATCAAGGTCCATCTTAAAGCCAAATTATCCAAGAAAACAGGCAATGCTAGGATACACTGTATAATAGAAAAACTTGGATGAAATATGCATTAAGGGACACAGTACAGCTCATGGTGCAGAGACACCCCAGTGTCTCTGAATAAATGAGATCAGGTCCAGCAGGGCTTAATTAGCTCAGCTCACCACCAACCTCGTCAGCAGCCAGCAGCAGGATAGTTACGTTCATGCCATGAATGCCCAGCCCGGCCGGACAAGACCTGGCTCTTTAGAGAGCCCGCTAGACATCTCTGTGTCTCCAGTACCATTAATCTGAAACTCAAGAAAGTTAACTCATTAGATAACTGTTTTGACTGTAGTTGGGCTTTTTTGTTCCTACTATTCTTTTTGGAGTTGCTGAACCTCATTCCTTAGAGAGACAGAAATCTTCTACTTTAAGTTTCATGCTCATGACCATGTTGGACCCCATTTATTATTTTGCCTGAGTTGCTCCTTAGTTTAAACAGTCTTCTCCCTTTTCTCTGGTGGTTATATGCCTGACGTGTTTGGATACAGAAAGCTTAAAACACATTTTTTAAATGTTGACCAATCCTCTGAGGCACACATTCATTTATTCATTGTTTTTTTTCCTAAAATTCTTCATATTAAAATTCTGGCTATTTTTATTACTAAAAATTGTGTCTTACTCTCAGTGTTGGGGCAACAAGTTCCACAGGCACTTTTTGCAGTCTGAAAATTTGCTTCTCTCTTTTTTACACAAATTACTTGCAGCTTCTCTTAAAAATCCCAGTTTAAACATTCAGTGTTAGATTCTCTGCTTAGAAACATATGGGAGCGATGCACTATTACCCACACACCAAGCAATAGGCCATCTTTGAAAAAGTGGTAATGTTAAAATTAATAAATTTGCTCTCTGACACAGGGTTTAATACATAGTGATGATCAGGACAGTGTCCTGGCTACCTAGACATCACGTCCTGGGTCTTGAGAAGTTGATATGCCATTGTGGTGGCATGGGCTATCACGCCGGGTGGTGCACGTCTTGCCAAAATCAGGCCAAAAGACTCTTGTGAGGAGGCTTTTCTAACAGGACCAGACAGTAGATGGATCAGAAAAACCCTTTCGCAGGCATCTTAAACTCATTATGGGCAGCTTAAACTCACTGTCTTGTTGATTCAGTAGATCCTTGATGTCAGTAGGCTTAGGACAGAGATTGTCCTCTGAGCAGTGTTTTTAATCATGGCACAGCCCTGTCTCCAAGAGTGGTACCGCAAACTGGATTCAGCCATTATACCTTCAGGTGGTTTCCTTTTAAAAACTTGTGTATGAGAGAAATAGATTTGGGGAGGGTATGACCCCCTCCCTGTGGCCGCTGCTCATGTGGCCAGCAGCCTGCCAGTGCCYCGTGGCAGCACTGCTCTCCCACAGCCGGGACCCAACCTACCCTGAGGTGACACGCTCTGTTTAGAGCCAGGTTGTACCTTAGCAAGTTCCCCTCATGCTGGGCTAGCTATTGTGCTTCTTTCTGCTCGTAGAGGAGTCCCGGGATGCCCAAAAGCACTGTTCCAGCCAGCAGTGCTCAGGATGACCATGCTAAGCCGCACAAGGCAGGAACCGCCAAAGTAATTTCTTCTTCATTCCTCCTATTATAACCTGCAGGCACTTTTCTTTCTATTGGAACTTTATACATTGGACTCAAATATTTCGCACACACAAATGGGACAAGCAGAAGTGTTTTTCTTAAATAAAAATCTCATACGGTTTATTCATAAAGCAAATCAATCAAGGCAGGCAAAGAGAATACACCTTAGAAGGGCTGGGGTGAAAAAGCAGAAGTAATATATTGTGTTCATTAAAGCAATATTAAAATTAAATTTAATGCAAAGTACCTGAGACAAAAACCCCAAACTATTAACCCCAAAGCCACTAACTATTCATTAGCCAAGTCAATTTTGCATTCCATTATGATTCACAATGTGCAAATTCCCATTGAAATTGATTTAGTAAACCAGTGCTTTGATGGGCCTGAAATTAAAAGGATAGAAGAAAAGATACAACTAATTGAAGAACATAATTTGATGCTTGTACAGGGTGTGAAATTTACTGAGAGCAGGCTGGAGCTTTAATTAAAGACAACGGGCCAAATTCACACCTGGGATAATGATAGAGGAATTTTCCTGAGGTCAAAAGAGCTGCAGCCACTCGCAGCAGGTCTGAATTCAGCTCCTGGTACTAGTCTGCTTTAAAAGGAGTTGAGGGAAAGAGCCTCTAAAAATAAAAGTGGGAAGTGTGCATTTCCCTGGACTGGAAGTTACTATGACTAAGCTGAATCTTGCTCTGTACTGAGCAACACTCTGGATTTCTTCCCATGCACAGGGGGGCTCACAAGAGTTGAGATTAGCTGAGGATATTCTTGCTTGGACTCCCAGAGTAAACTGATGAGAAAACATGGAGTTTTAAGGGAGAACAGTGCCATAAGTATCTAGAAGGGCATGGGAAGAGCCAGAAGAGAACCTATAGGCTTTACTAGCAGAAATGTTTGGTGTTGGTTCTGTGACTCACTTTTTAGCGCTTCAACTGGTGGAACACTGAGCTTTCTCTTGCTATACGGCTGATTACATGTTCCCGAGCTGGGTCAGCCCAGCGGTCTGTCCTGCTCAGCAGACTGGATGCTCCTGCCCAGACCTGTGCAGTAATTTGCTCAAGAAGATTCTTTTTTGAGTAATCATGAACAAGTAAAGGATTACAATGCTTAACCTTGAAATTCAGGAATAGCAAAGTCTGCGGTATTATCTCCACTCATGGGGATTGGCTGGCATGGGGTTGGAGGATCTAAAGCAATGTAAGGAGTACCACAGACGTGGTTCAGAAATCTTCATCCGCCATAAAATTCAAATGAAGTTTAGAGTCTTAGCATCCAACGTTCAGACAGACAGACTGGGATGAACCCGAGATGTGGTCTAAACTCATCACTGCAGAAATTTATTACGCAGGAATGGAATGAGCTGACTGAATACGGTTTTGCCCACATTATTTGAGCATAGACAATAGAATTTGCAACAGGCCTTAATCATGTGCATGGCAAACAGCAAATCTGGGATTGTACGAATGTATGCTCTTTAAGCTGCTCTGTCTAGCTTCAAAATACATAGCCAAGTCTACAGTAATGCTAAATCTACAGAAACACTGGCTTAAAAGTTGGAGTATTTGTAGCACAACTCATTGGCCTGCCAAGCTGTCATTGTTGCATAAATCTGTGCTGACATGTATGTGTTTTTACCTTTATCTGCTAGTGAGGACTCCCATCTCTACAGTGAAAGAAGATATTCTTAACCAGAAAGTATCACCAAAGTTAGGAATGGGCTGAAAGGAAGTCAGATTCAGTACTAAGCAGTATCTGTTTGAGCTCCATCAACAACACCCACATAAAAGCTGCTGTGCAGGAGCAAATAAGAAAAGTTGAATTCTTTGCCTAGTGTAATTCACTTCATTTATTGACTTTTTTCCTTTCGTTTGTCAGTGGTTCTGAGATGCCTGGCATTCAGAATGATTTGTAATGTAAATTATATAATTGTMCTTTCACATATTTTAACATCAAATGGAATGATTGACTACAGAATTTGAGCTGTCTACAGGTGGGGGTCAATTATCATCTGAATAATCACACTGCCACACAAGAATAGCATGGCCACGGAGTGTGACATATTTTTATCTCTATGCATTTCAATGAAGTCAGGCTGGTACATAAAAGGTTATCACCTAGGAAACATATTTTCCTAAGCACAAGTTAAACATGCAAGCGAGATCAGCATAGATATTCAATTTAGCCAGTCAACCCTAACCTATTAATATTTTAACAAAATCCAGTGAGGATAATTTTTTTCTTTGATCCCATTTCATTTGAGCAGCCTGGAAAGGGAAGAAAAATTAAAAACAAAATAGTCAAGCATACAGAATGAGGTTATGTATTAAGTGGGCTATTTAATGTTTTTGGCATATTATAGCCCTAGGGAAAGTGTGGATGGATTTAACAATCAAGATCTGTGTTCCCTGGGCCCACAAAGTTCGAGAAACATAAAATAATCTATACTTCTGAGCTGACAAATCTTACCTGACACTCTGCTTCATCTCACTGGGACTCTCTAGCTCAGCATTAATCATATGTTACAGGGAGTAAAAAGAAAAGTAAATCACACTAAGCTGGAAAGTGAGATGGAAGGTCTTTGGGCAAAGCTTTTAATCAATAATATGTGGGATAATAACCAGGAGCTATTGTTTGAATCTTCAGATATGAAAAGGTAGCAATGCAAAACACAAAGCAACTACAAACTGCTGCTGCTTCCAAGAGGTCTGATGCAGCGCAAAATCAGCTTTGTTTGCCCCAAACACCTCCCTTTCCCCCCGCTCCCTCTCTCCAGTCTGGTAGCAAAATTCTGAATTCCCAGTTCACTGGTATTTTGAATTAACTCTAAAACTGCAATTAAAAGGGTCTATCTGAACACAGAGATTCAGAGGACGCAGTGGTATCACACGCATTAATTTTGGGGGGTCCAACCTGAGATCCTTTGCTGGCAGCTGAAATTCAGAGAATGTTCCCAAAAAACCCTCTTGTATCTCATGTCAGACAATTTCCCTCCTTCCCACAAGCTTCTCTTCATACAATTACTACTAACATGAAAAAGAAGTATTTTTTTGCCCTGAATTCTACCGCATTTCCTAAGCCGCAAACGTGCCCTCGCTGTGTGTAGATTCCCCTCCCTGCACTCATCCCCATACGTGAAGGAAAAGGGGAAAAAAAGATGTTTTCTAGTTACCTCTCCACTGGACACTGCAGAATTCTTTAGTCTGTGTATTTCTTAGGTATTTAATCTAATTTGTGCTTTGCATTAGAATACGCGAGCAGCCRCTGAGCTGGCGGAAGGCAGCACAACTCCGGCGGCCTCCCGGGCGGAGGAGCTCGCCCGTGAGCTAGGGCCCGCGACGGGGCTGACCTCCGGCTAGTCGCCCCCTCCGTTCGCGACCTCTAACTTTCCTCACCCCTTCGATAATGCACGTAATAATATTTAGTTTGCTCGGTTATGAACAGGGGGCAGAGACGCGAGTCCTATCTCAGGCTTTTGTAATTATTATTATTATTTTAGGAGGTGGAGAGCGAGAGTTGCAGCTCAGGGTGAAACGTAACCCAAATCCAGCTCAGCCTGGCCAGTAATGCAAAACAGTCTGAAGCGGTGAATGGAGCTCCGGGACCCCCCGGCTGCTGCTCGGCGGGAGCTCAGCACCGCGCGTCTTGCCCGGCCACGTTAAAAAAAAAAGCTCTCACAACCACGAAAACATTCGGGGACCGTTTTCGCAAGCCGCCCTAGCAGTGAGGCAATATTTTTTTACCGCTGAGTGTGTGGCCATGTTCTCTTCCTTTGCCTTTGTCTCTCTTTCAGGACACAAATAAGATTTCTTTTCCCTTTACTTTTTTTGCATATGAGCAAACTGAAAGAGCCTCAAAAATGGTCCTGCTCTGCAACCAAACCCAGAGACTGCTCTGCTTTAGATGCAGTAATGTCGGCAGAGTTTATTTTTGAACCAACTTTTTGCTAAAGTGAGAAAAATGCTTCAGTGTTTTCATTTTGACATGTATTTTAACCTTATCAACACCCTGAGAATTTCCCCCTCAAAATAAAGCAAATGACAACGAGATTTTTAAAAACATCATTTAAAAACATTTTAAAAACTCACTGAATTATTTTCCAAAGCCTAGATGGACTCCTGTAAAAGAAGTCTCCATTTTTAAGGCGATTTGGCTGGCTACACAAAGACACGTCGCTCCGAAGCTCCCCCCTTCAGAGCTCGTGCTCATTAAACCCAGCGCAAGAGTGACAGTCCCAGGGAATTCACAGCTTCTTAAAAAGAAACCAGCCTAATTACCCCACGGCATTTTATCAGTAATTAAAAATAGTTTGCAAGGAAGCGTTTCTCCGATTACTGGGGTCTCTTCCTCTGCTCATGGGAAACCTATGAGAAAAGGGAGCCACCGCAGGGGTGCCCGCCGGGTATCTGGGGCGGCCCCGCCGTCCCCAGCGCCCGCGGCCCGCGGCAGATGCCCCCGGGGAGGGCCCGGCGCTCCCAGCAGCCATCGCCGCCGCAAGCTGCGTGGTGGCAGGCAAGGAAGCTCCGCGCTTCCCTGCGGCTGCCCGCCTGGGCGCCCCGACCCCGCCGGAGCGCCCCCTCCGCTGCCATTTCTGCTTTTTTGCCGGATGCTCACAAACGCAAACAGAGCGTCCTGGAGTCTGACTTTCCCGCTAGCCCCAAACCACGAACAGCACCTCTGCCCTGCAAGGAGCCACGGGCTCGGCTGCTGCCGGGCTCTGTCCGCACGGCCGTACCGCCACGTGGCACCGACTTCCGGGCAGCAGCCGTGCGGTTTTAGATCCTGCAAAAACGAGACAAATTTGCAAGCACCCTTGAAATTCCCAGGCGAAATATGAATTCAATTAACTTCGGTAAACTTTAAAGAGACTTGAGAAAGTCAAAGGTGTGGAAGTGACTTAGAAGCCTCCCTTTTTGCAAAGGCCAATATTGCCTATGAGCCCACTCTTACCCCCCATCGGACACGAGGTGGTCCTCCTTTGCAATTCCTGGGGCTTTACAGCCCAGCAGGTGACACGCAGGAGATGATGCTCTGCGTGCCCTGCAGTAATTCATCCATACCTGCAGACCACCCGCGCTGCTTTTGCCCTGGGACGTGGGGGGCGAGTGCCCCTTTGGACCCTGCCATGGCCAGCGACAGCGAGGTGACCTGGCTAATGACCTTGAAAATACTTCAAGACACCCTTTTGGGTACAGTTTTGAAAACCAACAGCAAGTTCTTGGCCACTTCTCTCTCTCTTGTATTTGCACATGTTTTACAGTGGTTCCTATTATAAAGTCAGCATTTATTAACAGTTACTACAGAAATCGTAGCCTTCCTTCTCTGATGGTATATTATACGAAGAGCTTGCATTTTCTATGACTACTCTATATTCAAAGCCACCATTTCTTAATTTGCTAATAGATATCCCTCCCCTGCAGCCTTGGTTTCATTTGTAAGAACTTCAGTCTGCAATGAAGCACTAGGAAACGCGCACGCTGGCAGTGGCTGCAGTCAGAAACCTCATCAGGGGTTTTCAGCAGATTTTGATTCTACATAAAGGACTATCTAAAACCACTAATGTCCCTGAAAGCAGAATGAACTGCTTACAATGAACAGATACGAAAAAAGCCAGTTTCTTTATAATACAATAAGCTTTTGTATCTCCTTTGAGGAAAGTGATAGTGCTGTCTGAATCTAGGCTCGGTGAAACAGCTGAATAGCTGAAATAGTTAAATTTCATGGCGTTTCCTGTTTTAATCTCTGCAGAAGTGGACTTGGTAAAGACTAATGACCAACTCTTTGAACCTCCAAGTCTCATAAGGTTTAATTTGTTATTTCTGAAGGAAAAAAAAACATGAATAAGTAATAAGGGACACAGCAACCACAGACAATTCACCAGTGTCATTTACATATATAGCAGGGTTCAGGATTCCTAAAATTTCTCATTACCACAATATTGCACAAAAATTAACCAAGCGCAGGAAGGCAGCTAAAATCAAGGGCTACTCTATTCCAAAGGACGCAGTTATCTTGAAAGGTTCACAATATTCTCTGCTGTTATTTAAATTCTATATATTTGGAACATGGTGAGTTAACATTGGAGAAAGTAACACAAGTACTTAAGCCACTAGTGTCTTATGAGCCAAAATTAGTTAAGCATGGTTAAAGGAAAGGAAAAGGAAAAGAAAGGAAAGGAATAGAGATAGCTAAACAAAACAACCTATAGCATTTTTCAGAAAATACATATTTGCTGGAAATGAAACTTTTACAAGAACATACCAGTTCTGACAAGCCTTTCTGCAGGAAGGTTTTATTCGGTACTCAGCTGAATTTCTTTCTTCTAACCTTCAAAGCATAGCACTATTGTGGGAGTTAGAACAATCGTTCAAAGTGTGACAAATCCGGGTTTAAGCCCTTGATTCAGACCGGGGACTTCAACCTGGATCTCTCACATCCTATGCAACTGCATCAGTAACCAGGGTTCTGCTTGTTCTGAGCTGGATCTATGCACCTCTTTTGGGTTTTATTATATTTTTATTATGTGTCTTCATTTCACCCTTATAAGAATTTTTTGCTATTTCACAGCTGCTTGAAGATGGAACGAGCATTTCCTGGGAAGAGTGAGCAGTGCAGTAAACGCAGTACTAGAGCTTATTTTTCTTTTATTTAAATGCTCCGTGAGGCAGTGAAAAAACAGAAAATTACAACAGTGTTGTAGGGAGAAGGCTTTGCTCACAAAGCAAATTTTCTTCCTGAAGAGCAGTTTATTGCAATGTAGAAAGCTCACTAATTGGATTTACTACAGGCAGGCAGTGATGGTAAAAAGGAGTAATGTGAACAGAGAAAAATAAATGGATATTAAATCTTACAGACACCTACACATTTCCCGTGCTTTCCTGAAGAGATACCCTGTAACCAGCGTTTCCAGATTTCTGTCGATTCTCAGTTTACTCATCAGAAACAGAAGGAATGTGGTTACATATGAAGTAAACAACTGAGCCACACAGAATCGTCTATAATCGAGAGAAAAGGCTTATCTAAGCTAATATGGAGATTGCTGTGTTAACCTCTAGAATACGCAGCCGACCAAGGCAAGAAATGTATTGTGCTAATGTGTGGCACTGACTTTTCTGGAGCTTCAGCATATGCTGAAGTGCTTTGCTGAACCAGGTTAAATGAAGGGTGTAAGAAATCAATGGCTGAAATATTTGAGCAATTTTAATGGGGCTTTCTATAGACAGTATTCTGCATATCTGATATTTATTTGCTTCACATAACAAGTCATCTATAAACTTTATCCTTCTCTATGGTAGAACTGCAGGAGCCTCTAAAATTTAGCTTTTCATTTTGATGGCTGCTATATTTTTACTGTTCAACATAAGGATGAATGAACAACGCAGTCAGGGTAGTTCTATATTATCTTGAATTGCAGCGTAACCTATCTAATCTTGGCAGACATAAATGTTTTAAAATATAGCTGAAATTCGGAAAGGAGTGCTACTGAAGGAGTGTTACTGCAATAGTCACCCCAGAAATCCAGCACTTATTTCTCTTTCATTCGGTGCCATGAAAGGCCTCCGCATCAATCATTAACAAGCTATTAACACATGCAGCTGATAAAAGTGCTCCAAGTCTGCTCACTAACAATGACGGAAATTCCCATTTTACAGCTGGTTTAATCGAAGTATGGGTAGCCCATGTCACGTATTTTCTCAGCTGAAAAGTGCTTCTCGGCTCTTTTGCTTTCATCTGTGCCTGTGCGGCACACAGGGAGGCTGCGGTTTCTCATCTCTGCCCAGCAAAAACTAGCCCTTTCCCTCCGCTGGCTCTTCGCTCTCATTCCTACGAGCAGTTTGCAAGCAAGCAGGCATGAAACCATCTCATTCAAATGCCAGCGGATTTTAATATGTTATCACCTCCTAGAGAAGGTGCTATTAAAATCAAAAGAAGGAGAAACGTCATCTCAGTTTGCAATTTGTAAACACAATAAATGCTGCTTATTAACAATAACGAAGGAACCAGCTGGAATTTAGACAGCATCCACAGCCGGCGTTTCCTTCCGAGTCTCTAAATCGTACCAAAACTCAACGGCACTACCACACTGAATAAAACTAGAACCGGCTTTGGCTCGCTGAACAAAAATAGAGTTTGCATTCTGTAATTCCCTCTATTTGACCACTCATTCTGTGAAATAAAATCTCTGATGTCACGCAACCCGGAACAGCTGCTCAATCAGCTCATTACTGTGAGTGTTACAAATGTCACACCGGCTTTTGCGTGTGCGTGTGTGTTAGTGTTACTGATGATTTTGCCACTGCCCCCTGCTGCTAGTAACACTCGTCAATAATTACATTTACTCGGAGATAGTATCTTGCCTCTGTGCAAAGGAATTTAATGATAGAATCGGTATAAAATGACATCATAAAGCGCAGGCACAGAAAAACATGAAAACACCTCGCCTCCATCTGCTCCAGTGTGATACACTTCAGAGCTCCCATTTCACATGTAAAACAGGGTATGATTTATAATTTATACCTAGTTGGTGCAACCCTTATTGAAGAAAAAAAATTCCTTTGATGCAATCTGGGCTTTATGATAACATAAAATTATTGAGAATCACAGAACATTTGGCAATTTATCTCCACTACTGTATCTTTGAAATTTGGGTGTTTATATTTTATGCACTTTTCAAATAAGCTGCACTGCTGAACACAAATACAAAAATATCTAAGCATGAGTCAATGCTGAAATGTAATTAGAGCATTAACAGCAGTAAACTACTGCGGATATTTACAGACCGCCAGGTAACGTTTAAGGCCTGGTTCTATTAAGATTTTAAATATTCTATGAAGTGTGGAATTTATACATTTTCCTTGATTCATTTGAAATCTGTAACACATGAAGAAATTAAAGAACAAAGGCAGAAGCAACGCAGCTCCTAGACTGTGCAAACCCATGTACGTTGCTGATAGTTGCGGTGTTGTGTATTAACAAAGCTACAGCTTTTTGAGACTATACCTGGGCGCTGATTCTGCATCCCCTATACCTGCGAATCATCTCAACGATTAGCAGTGATTACTCGTAATGGGGTGAAATTTGCTTCTGGACAAAATACGCTAACCTTTAAAAGGTTTAAATGGGACTTCTGCTGGGTCAGGGGCTCTGCACAGAAGTGAAATAGTTACTTATGTGAAAAGCTATTTCCAATCTACAGGATTATTCATTAAGGTAAAAGACATATGACCAAGGAGCAAATGGGGTGCTGGGTGCTGAAATCTGCAAGGATCAACCTCGTGATCGTGCTGCAAAGCCCCATGATCCTGTACTCAAACTAGGTCATTTGCAACGCACCTCTCCCCTCATGGCTCGGTACTGTCCTGGCTGCGACGCTCCAACAAGCACAGATTTCGGAGCAGTCTGTCTTCGCTCCGGCAGGTTCATCTGCCTGTTACAGCCGGCAGAAATACTGCACGCCTCCTGTATTTTCAGTCCATTTGCAACAGAAATGCATCACACTGCTGTGATAACACTTCACGGTGCTGGCGAACTTCTGAGCCTGTGCCAAATGCTAGCCAGAACGTCAAGAAGGGACCTCACTGGGGCGAGTCTCAAAGAGCTGTAAAAACGGGCCTTTTCCTTTGCCCGTGACAGAACTAGTCGGAGGAGCTGCGTAAAAAATGTCAAAAATATTGTGGGTTCGCTAGTTTGACAAAAAATATTATTTTCATGTAAATAGCACACTTGAAAAGTATCGATTAAATTTCACCTACTGAACCTGCAGATTTGAGATGGTGCTGAGGTGCCACCTTTTAATATCCTCCTGGAAAGGAAAGATTTGAATCTGCTTGCCTTCCTGCCCGCCCAGAATAAATTCTATATTTACATTGGGAAAGAAGAAAATAAAAAATGTAAAAAGTCAGAAGCAAAATTCAAAAGCTTCAGCTATTTGAAATTTAACTTAAAAAAAACAAAAACTTTCCAGAGTAAGGGAAAAAAGAATTTAAAACGTGGATCTTCCCAGGCAGCTCAACTCCCGTGGCAGAGCCGCAGCCCCCTCCCGGCTCACAGGGAGGCACGAGCCATCGCGAAGGGGACGAGGCCGAAACGGGGCCGGGGCTCGTCCCCCTCCCCGCCGGCGCGGAGCAGGGCTGGCCGGGCGCTGGGCCTCTGCCAGGCACCCGCCACCTCCGGCTACGCCGGCAGCCTCTGGGCTCTGGGCCATTGGCACAAGCTAGCTGAGACCGATTACATTCCACTGAAATTGTCGTTTGCTCATATTTTACAAAAACATGCCTTTATTGATACAAGGAGTCGGGTAGTAGCGTACAAATTCCTGCTACATCTGGCAGGGCTTTGATTTTACCATATGGAGCCCAACCGTCGTGTGGAGGAGGAGGTTTCCCGAGGGCCCTAGAGGACCTGGGCGCCCAAATGCTGTTGCTGTTCAGCGGAGCCTGCGAGCCAGGCCCCGACAAGCGATCAAATTAGCGCGTCCTGCGACTTCCTCACTCTTCACTTGCAAGCTGTCGCCCCGCTCAGCTGAGAGACGGCGACCGCTTTTGGGGCTTTCTTAGCCCCTGGCAACGCAAAGTACAACAGCCTCGCTACACCTACTTTCATTAAGCTTTGAAATCTCATCCATGGCGCAAACTGCTACAGTCCCTGTGAAATGAGTGAAACGTCTCCGAGCTGTAATTACCTAGCAGTATTAAGTGTTATAAGGCCAGCCAGCTTGGAAAATGAGAAGGTGAGTAACCCTTGTAACCAAGGAGTTTATGCGAAACCTTTGCAAGTGTTTCGGCTTTTGTTTTGCGAGTCACACCGCTCATTTACATGAAGATTGAAGAGCAGGACGGGATCCTTGCTTTCCAGAGGAGAAAAGAAGTCTTTGCGGCAAGGTCCAGAAGTTAGCCACTGCCCGGTGAAATGGTGACGTGCAAAAATAAGCAAAACCAATGCCAAATTTGTTAATTCGATGGGCAACATTACAACAAGAGGAAAGAGATAGCATCTGGAAACGGCACAGTTTCCCCTCCTTTTTTAAGGTTTGACGTTAAACCCATCATCCCCGGGTTTGCAGCTGCTGCACCGCACGTCTCAGTCTTATGGAGCAGCCGCTCCTGGAGCGTGCGGGGAGCAAGCGAGCCCAACACCTGCACGGGGCCACCATCTCCGGGGAGGCCACCAGCGGGCAACAGTCAGTGCAGGCAGTGACAGCTTCAGGGGACATCAAAGGCATTTGTGGGGTCTGGAGAGGATGACACGAGGTCAGCCAGCGGGACCGGCTGAGAGCCTTTCAGGCTTGCACTGTCATTTTTGGTTATGTCAAGCAAGCATTTTTTCTTTCCAAAGCAGCTCTGGCTCAAAAAAAGTCTTCGCATTACACCAGCCGCTTCAGCTGCGTGTTGGAGGCTCTGTGCTCATGGCAGTGGGGTCTCCAGGAACCATGAAATGCTCCAGCGTGCTCCCAGTGGAGGGTCAGCGCTCCCAAGTTGGTACCTGTGCTTACCGGTGGTTATTCCTCCATGAAGCAAGAATTTATTCATTCATTTAAAAGATCGAAGTGCTACAGGGCTTGCCAGAGATCCCTCACTCCGGCAGAGGCTGTAAGGATTTTATCAGACTCCCCATGCATTTCACACCAAAGATGATGTTTTGGCGATGATTCTTCAAGGTTTCTTGCCTACCCCTCCATAAAAAGTCAGTGCTGGCTCAGTATGAGATCTCTGCCAAAAGAAGTGTTGCCAGTTTACTGCCTTCTACTGTTTAGCAAGCCCCAGTCAAGTCCTCAGCTACCAAAAACCTCTAATGCAACCTGTCACACTATACTGAAGGCAAAGTCTGCTCCTGTCCAGGCTCTCTGCTACTTCATTTCTGAACTTGTTGGTTAACACCTAACTTTGAATCCATCTGCAATCATGTTGAGAACCTACATTTTTTGGCAAGCCTTTGAAAAGCCAACCCAAAATAGCATTAGCTTTAAAACACGAAGAAAACATGAAGCAAACTTTTGGAGAGCACATGGTGATTATTTAAATATTGTTTGAATTCATATTTCATAGAGAAGGCAGCCTTCAACATTACCACGTTGCAGGGGGAGGCTTTAAAATCACTGTCCTCTTCAAAGCTTTCATGGTCTCAGCTTTCTGACATCTTATCGGTGCTAAGTAGAGATGCGCAAAACTTGCATATGGAAACTGTAAACCCGGAAAAGCTCATTTAGTTGAATTTAGATGCAATTTTAACTGAACCTGGACCGATTCATGCTTTCAAGTAAAAATCACATCGAACACATCAGTTGCAACACGGTTTCTTTTTGCAAACTACCATCTCCATCTTTCCTCTCTCTCCCTGCCCTGCTCTGCTCAGCTGGTTTATGGGGTCTTTCGAGAGCAAGGGGGGGGGGGGCAAATGTTTATTCCCTTAAAAGAGAGCCAAAGTCTTGAAATAAAAGCAGCAGTTGCCTTAGTTGAGACTGCCAGCCCTGCTCGGAGACCCTACCATGAATTTTAGAAGACAGGTAGCCTACTGTGCATCAGGAACAGAGAGCTTAGAGTTATGTGCCTGAACACTTTGAACTTCAGCAGAAGAAGAGCGCTATGTTTCTGCAATTCATTTCATTTCAAAATGAATTCACTGTCCAGGGTAAAAATGTAATTTTTCTTATACTGCTCAAAGCAATGAGACATCTGAAAAATATTACTCACCAAAGGTCAGATTCTTTAAATATTTTGTGAGCGCTAATACTATTATGGTTACCTACGTGAGTATTCTTGTCACAGAGTGACAAGTTTAACTTAACCGTCTGCATTTCAGGGGAAATCTATGTACCAGTCACACGAGACAAAAGCTAAAGTGCAAAACATGGTCTCTTACATCTCCAGCTCTCATGGATTTTAGATGGGTGCATGTGTAACCGGAGACAGAATTCGCCCCTAGCTGAGGACAACTATAATCCATGCACCAAGGTACTTAAATCATTTAGATCTTGAGTTTAAGCAGCCTCTCCTAACCGTGCCGATCCTTGCTGGTTTATGGGCTCATTGCTGCTCATTTCAGGTTTGCCATTTCAAAGAAAATGAGTTCGCCTTTGTACCCATTCCAGTGTCTCTAATTTTTATTTATTTATTTTGCTTTCATTTTATCCTCCACATGTACTGTACCTGCCAAGTCCTGCGACACAAACACTCAGCTGAAGCTGATTTCATATGCTTGGACCGGAAACCAAATATTACGCTCCCCCCAGTCCCCCTCCAAAAAAAAATTTCTGCGAAACATAGGGTGCGCATAAGGAAAGACAACTGATCTAAGTCAGTCCTCCTGATGCTAATCGCACTGCAAATAATATGCGGGGTACATGAGAAAATGTCAAATCCACACTACCGCACAATTGCTGGCTTTCACTCCAACTTGAAACTAATCCAAAGAAAAAATACAAGGGAGAGACTGAAAGTTAGATCGTTATTTAGAAAGTTTAAAAGAAATAAAAATGTAGCTCCCTTGAAAATACGTGTTAGACAAGTAATCTTACAAACCTCCAAAAGAACAGCAGTGTCTAAAGCTATTAAAGTTTATAGGTGCATAAAGAATGCAATTAAAACAGGTTATATTGAAATCAAATCATTCCTTACAATTAAAATGGAGAGAAATATCTTATGCAGCATGGAGCGTTCCATACAGTTATTCTGCAAAACTAGAATTTTGTGATTAATAAACCTGCACTTTCACTGAAAAACAAGCATTTCTGAAACGCATCAGACTCGCATACAAAAATCTTGTCAGAGAAAAGTATCGGTGTTTTTAACACAATCCTATTCCACTGAAGTTAAAGGAAGGTGAGTGTCTCAGCTAAAAAAATCATAGCACATAAAACACTTTCAGTTTTAGCATCAAAGATGTGTTTACTGCAAACACAGAAATGTCAGGGAAATGAAATGGCAAAAAGGATTGCAACACAGTTTTAGGAATTTATTTTTAGAACTTTTACACTGGAGGCCTAATAACCATAAAGTCCCGTTTTCATACATAGCACACATCGGCGTTTCATCTCGCCTGCCAAGTGGATGTTTCTGCGTGTTTCCAATCCCTAGGAAGTTTTACAAAGGCAAAATGAACTTTGCCTGACTGCTCTCGCCGCTCCCCGGGCCCGGCCGGGTCCCATTCTGCCACGTCCCCAGCGCCCGTGCCGCCCCGCCACGGCCATGGCTCGCTAACCTCCCCAGGATGAGGCCCTTAATCACTACCAGCTCCCCTGGAAACTCTAGCAGAGATAAAAAGTACAAAGACACTGTTGGTTCCAGTCTCCTTATTGAATTTTCATTGCTCCTTTTATTGTAGCTCGGAATTCAGTCCATAATGTCGTGTGCTCTTTGTTCTCCAGCCTGACACACGTTTTAATACACAGCGCAATATCTATGCGGCGGCTAAGCGTGTTCATGTGGAGCAGAGTTAACACTTCGCTACAAACATGGTTATAGTTATAGATTAAAAGCAACACTTCCAGTGATTCTGCAGCTTAGTATTTCCAACTCGCATCTCCTGCTGAAGGTCCTCCTTCCCTCCGCTCCCCCCCTCCAAAAACCTCCGCGCAAGAAATGCTGAGCATACAAATTATGTCACTGACATCTGGAAAGAGACATGACTACCCGAGGAAAAAATAAACCCAACGGAGGTCATGGCTTTAACAGACTGTCGCTCTATATTTAAACTGATTGATTCATACAAAGACATAATTATAGAGAACACTGGAATCAGCAGCTCGCTGCATTCAGAAGTGCAGGCACAATCATGTTTACAGGAAATATCTTTTAAAAGGCTGCGTCTGGCATAAACTAATTGATGCACTCAATGTTACGATACACACAATAATTTCAACTTAAATTGTGAATAATGCCCACTTATTTTCCTACCTAGATAAAACAACTTTCTTTCGACTCTACATGCTCATGTATCATTTTCCAGGATGTTCTTTGCATAAAATCTATTGGTTATGCAAATAAAAGGCTTTGGAGAATAATGTACAGTAACTAATTTGTATAATCAGTTTCCCTCAATTCAGCGTGATAATGATATGTAAAGCACATCACTCCAGACAGTCTGTGAAATGAATTCTGTCTTAATATGCTAGTCAACTAGCCACTCGACCTTTGCTCAGGCTCACTGTAAGGGGAGCAGAAAAACCCACACACATTCTTTCAATTTCTAAAGGGAAATTCGACTCTAGCCGGAGAACAAAGAAAGAAGAAATAGAAGTAAAAGAAAATCAAAGAAAAAGTGATTTGGATTCAAGGGGATCAGATGTTTCATTTATTGCAGGTTGGAGACCTTCAATCAGTCAAATGAAAGACACATTTGTATTAAAATACCTACAAGGCAGAGAGAAAGCCTTGATCAGGTGTATTAGATTTAAGTTACAGCTCTCTTGCTGAGAGATGTGAACCTACCTTCCAGTCTATCTGTTCTCAATATTGAAGGTTTTCTGTGTTACAAACATGAGATGAAAGGTAGCTTGCTTGCCTTCCCACGTATCTGCTGGATATTAACTGTACAGCTGAAGCATACAGTACAAGGAGATGTGAACTCAGGGTGCACCACAAATAGTCACCCATAAAAAGGCATGTTGAAATGATGGGACGGATGCGACACTGCCTCGGCAGCAGCAAAGCCRGCCAGCAGAGAGCCTGCGGCTCCATTGTTCACTAAGAGCATGGTGTTTTCCAAAGGCAAAACTCCTGATTTTTTACGCAGTAGCAGGAAATGCGTAATTTCTACCGCGATAGGGCTGCGAGAGCCCAGCAAGGACACGGCCCTATTGTGCCAGAGTTAAAAACAGTACGACAGAGCGAGCCCCTGCCCTGCTCCTGCTGCGGGAGGATGGTGGTGTCTGACTTGACTTCTCATTAGAAATCTTGCAGATGGCAAAAGGCCAAACCCTGACCTCATGCCTCAGTTTCCACACAATCCTTTCCTCACAGAAACCTCTCAAATCGGTTGTACCTGCCTAGACACATGGACCAGAGTCGGGACCAAAGGCAGCAGCCAAGTCCTCAACACTTGCAGCCCTAGGAGTATCATTCCTTCAGCCTCTCCGGAGGAGGCTCCCAAAGTGCTTTATACATCGATTACACAAATTGCATGTAACATACGGGACTAACGTTATTCAAAAATGCTTATTAATGCAATCTGTTCAGAGTAAATACTAGTTTTGATTAAAATTTGGGGAAAATCAGCTAGGTCCAGAGCACAATTTCTGCTGAGAGATGCTCTGTACCTGCTGGTTACCGTGCTCATCTTGATTCAGGAAACCAAATTCAATCCTTGCTCTAACACATACTCAGCAAGGATTTGAACCTGGACCCCCCATAGCAGCGTCAGTAATTCATGTCTCTGGATCATTGCTTCTTCTGGCAGGAGCAGCATGTTCTCTCTATTCTACAAAAAATAAATGGAATTTAGTACATCCCTGTGCAGAATCAACCCAAATGCTGAACATCCGTTTGATGAAAAGGAGTTCTCCTCCCTACCGGCTAGGTCAGGACACAGAGCAGCTAAAAGCGTGACTAAGATGACAGCTTGGCAACTGAGGAGCTCCAGGACTTTGTTATCTCAAGTTTTATACAGCTCTTGTGCCCGAGGACCCAGTGCTCCATGGCAGGTCCTGAGCATGCTGAGACACCACTGAGATGGACAACCAGGAAAGCACAACCTCAAAGAGGATGGGGTCACATGTAGATGTGAAGCCCCTAATAAAGTGAAGAAGTTTCTTGTGCTCCGTTTGCTCGTGAGCATTTTTAGATGCTGTTTAGCAGTGCCCTGCAGCCCAGGCAGGACTTGTCTATTCACACCCCAATTTGAGGGATTTAAACCCTGCGCACACGGGGAAAACTCTCCATCAGCCCTTGTAAGCCAACATGCCAGCACTCAGGAGTTATGGCTGAAGCACTTCTGCCCACGAGCTTCAGACCCGAGGACTGGGCATCTCAATCCTCTGACATGAGTTCTTTCTGCCATTATATAGACCATTTCAGTAGTTTAATAATGAGAATAGTCCCATGGACAGTGAAACGGGGCCCGCTGGCAAGAAAAATCCATTACAGAAATACCGCTTCTACTGCCTACGAAGTTCCAGATAGTGAGACTATTTCACTGGAGAGCCTGCCTCGGCAAGCTCCTTCTCTAGCTCCACCGTGACGCAAAACCAGAGCATTCCAGAAAGTAAAATAGAAAAAATACAGTCTTAACTTGAGCCCCAATTTTTAAATATTAGCTTCTCTTATCCAACTGCCTTTCCTAAACAAGCCACTATAACTCTGATCTCTGCTTTCATGCACACATATCTGCTCAGAGTGCATAGTGGTATGAAAATTTTAAAACCATCCTGTTTGTTAAATAAAATTTCTGTCATTCCAAAGCTTAGCTGATCTTTTCATTTATATACCCATAAAGTCTCCATTGGGCCAAAAAGAGGTTATTTTTCTTTTATTTCCTTATTTTTAATATTTTCTTTTGAAATAAAAATAAATATGCTCCCAATAACATTTGAATAATGCAGCATATCAGTGAAATGTAGTCTCTGTTTTGTAGCTAGTCAAAAGGTGAACAGGCATAAATAGACGGGGACTGGAATAAAGTTTATTTTCCTTTTATTACAGCTATATTTTTTGGATTAAACAGAGGGGCTAGAACAGTACGGCTTTCATAGCTGAATGGGAGAAATCTAAACAGATATTTGTAGCCTCTTTACATATGATAACACATCACAGACTTTGCACAAGTGGATTACAAAGCAGCAGCCCGTACACAGCAGTACAGCTGATAGACTAAGATAAACTCTACATCTCAGATCCAGTCTTTCATGTACAGTTAAAATCTGCTCAGAAGGAAAGGCGCTATAATGCAAGTCTCCCTTTTCAACAAAGTGAACTAAAGGGCCCAATACTGTGCAGTGCATCCCACCCGCCTTTCATTCCATTTATAGTGAAATCTCTTTCAGTACATGGACACTTAGTGGTTTAGCTCGATATGTCTTTTTTCCATTTACAAAAGATCAAAACATGCGTTTCTCTGCCTAAGGAACTTTGTATTTGAGGTTAAGGGGAGCAACCAGGAGAGCAGAACAGCCACATTCTCCGCAGAGGGTGCAAGGACACGGCCGCCCTCCCTAACCTCCTGCTGTAGCTGAACCAAAACACAAGATGGTAGCAAGGTTACTGCCTTACACTCAGCAACACGGTAGGTACACCGAAAGGAGGGCTCTTCAGTCTGTTTTCCATTACATCCGTACGTAGCATTTCCATAGTGCTGGGCAGCTATCACCCATAGCTGGGTTACAAAGAGCGAGAAGGCAGGCTATTGCTGTCCATCCCAAAGCTACACTATAGAGAGCAGTGACAGACTACCCAGAGAGGAGGAAAGCAGACCACTGCAGAGACACCAGCACGCTCCCCCGAGCCAACGGGCAGGCAGCTCCTTGCATGATACTACAAAACTCTTGGTTGGAAATCAATAGGGGAAAACCATGCTTTGCTATGAAGCGATCCAGATTTCTCTAGACTCCCATTGACTCCCATGGTGCGAAGCCAAGTCCTGATACCTGTCTTTACTGTGGAAGCGTCGTTCTCCAGCATGCTTTGGAGCAGCACCACTTTCAGGGTATATCATTTAGAGCTCTTGCCGTTTGTTCTCTGACTATTTCTCGTTCAAGCAACAACAAAAGCAGCAAGACTGGAGCCTCACAAAGCGCCCCTGAAACAGTCTTAAGTTTTCTCAAGCAAACACATTTTCCCCGAGTTTCATACCAGGCACAACTATGTTGTCTGAACATATCAGGTAACACTTTTCAAAGGTGTATGACTGCCTTAGGAGGCTTCATCTGATTTCCCCAATTCAATGGAAAGTGGCTGCTCTTGAAAATGTGATCTAGAAGCAGTTGCCCAAGAACGCAAGACTGCCTGTCAAGCAACCCAGTGAGGCACCTACTCGTTGTCAGCCCAGATCAACATATCCTAAGAGACTCTAACAGTCACCCTTGCCTCTTTACTAATGGTTAGATCCATGTCTTGAACCTTGACTAGTCAATCATCCTTCAGCAAAACAAACACTAGACACAGCCATTCTGATGTAGGACTCGGTTCAAATGGGGAACTTCACATGACATTCAAGGCACTTCAGGTGCATCCCAGCAAGCAAAACAACGTCTTCCTTTCCGAGCTGATGTCAGCCGAAGATTGGTAAGGGATCAGTTAATTCAACAAGCGGAAGAGCTCCTTCTGTAGTGTCTACAATGGAGCACAGATCAAGCGTAATCAATACCAGAAATTCCTGAGATAGTAGGACACGTAAAAGTCCAGCTTCTGAGCCCTGAATGCTGATTACCTGCAAACGGCTCCTAAATACGAGTGTCAGCCAGTGTCAGCTCTTGAAGGCTGTAGGAACTGTGTCCTTCTCTTACAGGTAGGAGAGTAGAAAAGCAGGAAGAAAATGTTTTCTATTGACCTAGAGCAAGATCATTTGGAATCTGTTTTAGCGGTTCACAGTCTTACCTGGCTCCTATGTTTCCTGTAGGGAATATGAAATCCTGACTCAGGCTCCACTTAGAAAGAAAGCAAAGAAGAAAGGGTTTGCCTAGAAGGGAACCACAGGATTTTACTCTACATTTGGACTTCTTTCAATTCACATTGAAGTTTGGCAAGAACAATACTGTTCTCAAAGTTTTTAGTGGTGTAACCTACATTATGAAATTGGCTCTCTGAAGACACTCACACACAACAACACTGGCAGCCTGAAATCAAGACAGAGTAGCGCACACGCGGGCGGTCAGAGCGGAAAGCACGGCCATGCGGGGCCGGGGGGGTCGTGGCGGTACCAGCGCGCTTCCTGGCCCCATCTCAGGCTCTAGCTCTATCCCTTCCTCACCCCAGGACGAGCAGAGCCAGCCTGTTTGCGGCCTGCAGAAGCAGCGGTGTTTCAAGGGGAAGACTGCATTTGGCAACTTTGCTTCGTTCTCATCTCAAGGGGGAAATCTGCTGCCGTCCCACACGGGCACTGATCACTAGAAGGATGTTCTCATAGACAAAATGCTGGAGGCAATGTAATCCTCAGCCTCCCCTTTCTCCCCAGCTCTCAGCAAGCCCAACGCGATGCATGAAACAGCGGGGATGGAAGCTGGCAAAATGTCCTTGAGAGCAAGCAAGGAATGTGTGAAAACATATCATTTACAGCGACAGCAACCAGAAATTCTTACTAATCTGCCCACATTATTTCAGCAATGCAGTTCAACCTTAAGGATGGTGTAATCACTTACTAATCAGAGCCTGCCAAAACAGGGCAGAATGACAAATCAAGCAAAAAGATCTATCATCTAATCTAAGAGGAATCTATTTTTTTTTCTTTTTTACTGAACATTAGAGACTTTTAGGAGACTGTAACCTGCCCTGATGTATGCCTCCTATTTTTAGTAAACAATCACAGTCATCCTTGCTTTGACCATATACAGATAGGTGATAAGTAAAATTACTTTCCAATACCAGCTTGTTAAAGTGGAAGCCAGAYTTCATCCATGCCAAGTTGATGAATCAGAACATCAGCTCAGAAATATCTGGAAATTCTTATAATCTAAAGGTTTGGCTAGAAAAAGTCCGCATCTCACTTGTGGCCATTTCAAAAACAGAAGAAAATGGAAATGAGATAATGGTATCAGCACCTGTGACATAAAGGGTTCTTAGGCCTAAGGGAATTAATTTATATCTTAGAAAAAAATAAAGTCCTGTGGGTAAGTTTCAAGGGAACGTTGCCATCCCACTCCACAACACGGCTAGCAGGAGCTGCGTGTCATTGCCATTTCCATGTAGAATGTCACATTTCTTATACATCCCAAATACATTGCATAATGTTACAGATGGCACAGCTCATAACAGTCAGGATTACATTTATTAAAATCAGCTGAGATGCTTATTACTCAGATTCAACAATTTTCCATGCAAGGTGACCTGAGCTTTTTTTTTTTTTTTTTTGAGCGGCATCATGGTAAGATTTTCCTGATGTAGAAAATAGCTACAAGGTAGAAGACAGCCATTATCGTGCATCTATACCAATTATTACAGACATCTGCTATAAAATTATGTTCATGAACATCTGAGTTTACAAACAAACCGGATTCTCAGTGTCAGTATTTTATTCATTTTCACCATAATTATTCACGCAACTGCAGTTTTGTTTATGTGAGTGCTGGAGCAATGGCTGCCAGCTTTGAAAACTGTTATTCACATAGGAATTTTTGTATATGAGCATCAGGACAGCCATCCTTTTAAATAATCTCTAGTTAAAATGTGTGGGGACAAAGTGGGGGGGAACTACTTCTATTAGCGTGGACCTGTACCCTCAACAAATCACGTTTTTCAACAGCAAATCATAATCCAAAATGTGTTTATAGAATATCCAAATTGGTATACATAAACTACAGGCATTTGTAAAAACAAGTCCCCTAGCTTCTTATTTGGTGAAAAGGATTGCACTCAATAGTCAATTTGCAACCAGTAATTACAACCCTGCAAGCATATACATATATGTAAAGTTCCATATTCCTGTAGGAATAAAATATACACTAAATATAAAATCACACACATGTATAAAATGCCTGATTTTTCAAAACAACGGTTTAACCACAATAGAGCACTTGTTACTTGGGCATACAGTTATATAGCTGTATTTTTATACCAGGCCAGAGCACAAAAGTAGCAAAGGTACATAAATCTGTGCAAAAAAGCATGCATAAGCGGGACCATAAGTATGCAGTATTTGCAGAGCACGGGATACTTGCCTCTGCAAACACTGCAATGCATACGCGCACAGCCAGGTTAGGTGCATAATATCAATTAGTTCCGGTTGCTACTGAGCGGGAAACATGCCACAGCAAACACAGGCTTTGCCCGAGCCCACCCTGCGCCCTGGGAGCGGCGCTGCAGTTAGACCCGCGGCGGTACCGGCTGCGAGCCCAGGCCCTCCCATCCACCCTGCCTGAATATTTTATATTTATTTCTCTCACCCCTCCTCTGCAGTGGCGGTTGTAAATCTACCTTTCTCAAAATTCAATAAAAAATTAATTGGAAAAAAAAAAAGTCATTTCATCCCTAACAACAAAAGACCAATTGACTTCTCAATTTTCTGGTGGGCAGGAGAAGAAATCAGGCATAAAGCAGGGAGAAACTCAATTCTCCAAAGCTCTCCCCATCAGAATTTCCAGACGCACAGTCTCAAGGGTGCTGTGTCCCCTACCGGTCGCTCACTTCCAGTCGGGGATTATTTTCTCTGTTCTGAAGGAAGCACGAATTCATTGTACATTATTGATGACTTGGTGCTCAGCTGCTCCSACTGCCTTTGGTCCAGTGCTTTCTGCTGTCACTCATCTTCTCCAAAAGTGCCCGTTACGCTGAGGCACATGGTGTTCTCCCCAAACTACTCTCCAGCTCCTTTTATAACCAATTAGAAGAAAGCAGCTAAAACAAAAATTGGAGTAGGCCGGTTGAGTGAGGAAGCCCTTAGCGGACGGGCAGTGCTCACCCGCGCTCTGGGCTCGAGGCAGCCTGGGGACCCCAGCAAAGGGCTCTCTGAGCTTGGGCTCGGGGACCAGGCAGGTGGTCAGCCCACATCTTGATGGATCCTTCTCGCTAGAAAGCTAAACACAAAGCTGCATCCCAGCTCATGGAGCAGTTTGACCCAGATTGGAGTTTCTGAATTCTTCTGAAAGACCATGTCTGAGCCCAGAATCGGCAAACACTGTGACCGAGCATGGTTACCGCAGGGTGGGTGGAGGAGGACCCAGCTCCCAGCACATCCCCCTCACAGGGCTGGGTTCATTTCTTCCTCGTTCTGTTCTTTGCCTCTTTCACTTCTTGGCATCCCTGTCTTTTTCTTGGCTTCATTTGCTTTCCATCTTCATCATCCTAAATACTCATTTCTTTGTTTTAACTTTTCTTTTGGAAATTTTGGCACTTTGGTGCAAATAAACATGTAGCCACAGACCTGGAGGCTGCACTAACTAAGCGTCAGTGTGTTTCAGGTAGGAAGCCTGGATGCCAGAAGGACTTCCCATTACTGAGCAAGCCCCACAGACCTGGTCATTACCAACGAGAATTTGCATCCATACCCACGGACAACGAACACCACACGCGCAGTTTTTGCAGAAATCAGTTTGGTCCACCAAAGCAGAGCCGAGCTGCAATACAGTGGGAGCCCAGTCCCTACAACTGCGCCGCTGGTCCTGAACCCACCCACTTCTGCGCTCTGAACAGCACCACGCTTACGTGCTGCACTGGTGCTTTTGATCAAAGACTGCAGCTATTTACACAAAGCATGCAACTTCCCTTGGCTCCAAGAAAAACAAAACTCCGAGTTGTCAACAACTTTGAGGTAGGAACAGGTTCACAACTCAAAAGCAACTATAATAACACGCTTAGTCTGTTCTAAACGAATTCTGTGAGAAACCTCAAGTTGATTTTATGATGTAGGTCTAGCATGAAACGTGGTTTCTTCTATGTTTTTTTAATGTAGCCCTAGGAAATTTTGGGGGGGGAAATCTTTTAAAAAACTAGACATCTGATATTCAGGCAGAGTGCTAGATCTTAAGTTTCAAACTACCAAAGGAAGGAAATGAAACATTTCTATCCACGTTCATACTTTTCTCCTTAGAGCTAGGGTGTTTAAATCACTCTCTCTGGTCCACTTGTAATAATACCAGAAAACGACTTTTAAGAATTCTGTAATTATATTTTATTTCTGTGAGTATAGTTGTATCAGCTAAAACAGCCTCTGTATTATTTACAACCACAAATGTAGAGKGGGAATAATAGTAGAAGCCCTTTCAGTCACCCAATTTGTGGCTGTCGTCTATAAGCGACTTTTAAATATTTGGCAACCAACTAAGACCATGTGTATTTTCTTCCCGGTCCCCGATCCACTCTTCGCATCCTCTACGCGATGCCTGAACAGCTTGCGACTAACCTTTGAACTCCTCTGTCCAACCTTCTTACGTTATCAGGTTTAACTTGCCCTCAAACTTGTACACAACGGGGGAGGCAGGGGTTATTTGAACTGTTCACCGAAAGACAGCAATTTAAAGGAACTTTACAGTGAAATTCTATCCGACTCCAACAGTTTCAATGATTGTGAAAAAACACCTAAAAACAAAAAAAAGTTAAGCAATTTCACACAGTGGAAAACAGCCCAGGGCACAAGAAAACTAAAACCAAACAGTTTGCCGTCAGTGCTGTAGACTGTGTTCAGTAAAAACAAAAGATCAAACAAGTTCTGTAATCATTATATAAAGCACATTTGCTATGGCATGTGAAGAAAACATACTTCCTTCCTAATACTAATTAACATTAGAGAGTTGTGGGCTGAAATGCAGGATAAAAATAGCTGTTTAAACTAATCACTCAGCAAGATGTAAATGTTACATATAAAGTATACCTAACGGGTTGGAATATTTATCCCAGAAGTAAAGAAAGCTTTCACTACTTAGGAATTATAAAAGTTTCTCTTCCTGCCTCAGCACAACAATATAGGGACCCTTTGCAAGTGTGTGACCACTTTTCATAGACTGTCTACAATTTTCTTTGTTTTTAAGTGTTAAATTGTTTTTGTAGCAGCCAAAGTTGTGTGGAGTGAAGGCAAGTGGTGTGAGCAGAGGGCATAATGCCAAACTGCTTCATAAACAGCACAAGGACATCCTAACGTAATAAAGCCACGCTGTCATTATCAATTGATTAGAAGGTTTGAGGGTTGCAAATGATGCATAAAGCAAACACACAGCCAAAAATAATAATACCGTTGGTTTCACCTGAAGAGCACCTATTCATCCCTACAGAATGCACTACGAACGCACAAATTAGATAACTGTGTGTAAGAGGTGACGGCATGCTCAAATTTGCCCTTTTTTTGGAGATTATTTCTCCTTACGTATGTGCTCCACCCTTCCACATACAAATCTGGGTAAAAGTTTTGTTTCTTGTTACTCCTAGATATTCCTTCCCTTTTCCCCATCCTATGGTTTTCCCAGGGCCATCAACACTACCATTACATCACGAACCATCGGCAGGAGCCAATGCCAAGCGGAAGGCATTCGCCTGGCTGTCATGGCACCAACCAACCCACTAGAGTCTCTAAACTATTCCCAAACATAAACTGTATTAAAAAAATCAAGACGCCAACTGCTGTTGAAATAACAATTCAATAGTTTCCTAGTAATAACATTTCAGAAGTTTCTTAGCAATCTCCTCTAGCGAGAATTGGAGAAAGGGCGCTGGAACGTAGAGCGCTTCCGCACGGTGCATTTGAAAAGCTTACACTCTCAGGGTCTATTCAGAGAGATGCCGTATTTCCAGCCTCCAAGATTTTTAACCACCTGTCGAACTCTGTATCTAATACTGGTATCAATAAAATATATTCTTGAGTAAAGACAGTGTTCTGCAGGACTCGGCTGAAATTCCTGYGCAGAATATCCAAGCGTGTCGCCTTGGGACTTGCCTCTCTCACTGCCGAATCGGACACTTGGGGCTAGGTTCAAGCAAGCTTATTTGCACAGCAGAAAACCCTTCACAGCAAGAAACACGTGACCCTTTCACAGGTTACACACAATCTGTATGAACCAAGCTATTAGGAATGCAAGACTGTCCACTGGGTGCTATGCTAAAGGCAAAGAAATGTGTGTTCTCCTCTTCCTCAGACAGGGCAAAAAAAGACCCCTCTAAGCAGCTTCTGTAATCCCAGGCCAAAACAAGACCACAATCTCCAGCTACCTGGCACTCTGATCTCCTGCTCCAAGAGTCACATGAGTACAGTTTTAGCCTGTAAAGATTAAATCAAGGAAAATGGTTCTTAGGAAACAGATAGTTTAATCTAGGACAGCGGTTCTTAAATCTTCTTCCAGAACTTTGTCAGCAGATGCTTTAGAACGAGGAAGCAGATGAGCAGTAGCTCTAATGGCAAATCTTCAAGAGCAGCATCTGAACCAGATAGGGAAAACAATCTGTGCAACAGCACTGTTTTAAAGTAATCTTAAAACTGCAAGATGACTCTAAAACAAAGTTTGGTCCTGTCAACTGAGTCACAAGCCTCCTGGGTCAGCCACAAAAACAAAAAAAAATTTTGAAATTTAAAAAACAATTCAGCATGAGTCCAAAACTTTCCCTAAGACAGATTCATTCCACTCAAAATTGAACTGTTCAGGGCAACACAAACACCATTTCTTCTCCATCTTAAAACATGATTCATACCATTAAGTGCTTTGTTTCCCCCTTGTAGCATGTAATGTTTGGACTTCTTCAGGGTCACACTGAATTAGTAGGTTCACCTTGAAACTACATACTGCAACAAAAAGCTGTGTGCCAAACTGCACTCTCGAGAGGAGCAGCTTGCAAGGATGCAATTCTCTCCTGCTTAGTAAGAAGAAGAAGAAGTGTCATGACAACCTTTAAACGTCCAGGACCAAGGCACAGAACTCCTCCTAGACCTCTTCTGGCTTGCAGGAAAGTATCCAAAACATGTAGGCTGCATTATGAGTACCAGGCAAGAGAGCCCACGGGGAAGCACTGCGGGAGCTGTATATCTAACCACAGACATACTGCAAGGATCAGCTATCAGGCACTGGCTTATATGGCTGTCACAGCTCATTGGATTTCTTTGTCTTTATCCACTGTAAGCAYTTAAAAGACAGCCCTGTGTTCCTATGTCTAAAAGTATTCAGTAAAGCTCATATATCATTCAGCTTCTGGGAGGGGAGGGGTTGGGAAACAAACCCCAAACCCTATCTTAAAATAGCATTAAATAGTAGTTTTTCTTCAGAGAAGCTGAGCAAAGGTTTTGGAGAGAGTGACAATGGTGCTAACATCTTAGAAGGATTTAGTTTACACATGTGACCTATTTGGTGCATTGTCTCAGCCATGTAGTGCATGGGTAGCTGGAAGCATAACAACAGATAAAAGATATGGCTTACACTGCTAAAAAATGTTAGCCATTTCAGCCTGTCTCGTACAGCAATGAATAGCTCATTTGAATTGCAGAGGGAAAATTGTTCACAAAAAGGAATCTGATCCAGAATGTTGCTTTATGGAGGAATTCTTCCCAAAATATAATGCAGAGCATCGCTTAAGAAAAAAGTCCCTAAATAAATGTTTTGCAGACAAAAACACTCAGCTCTCTTCTATGGGTTTAGATAAATCTAACATGCCTCAGTAATGATTCCCAAGACTGAAGTCAGACAGGCCCTCTGCAGTTTTCCACCTCCCATCAGGGAGCACTCAAGATTTCTGAGCATTTTCTGAATTTTATAGAATAAAGAATAAATTAGGAGAAACGTTTCAATATGGTGTCAGCTTGATTCAAAGGAGGGCTGGCTATTTATTGTGATGCAAAATGATATGCAGGATGATTACTTCTGGGATTTACTTTGTGTTTGCGTGTTCAAAATATGTAGGTGCTTTAACGCAAACCTCCCTTCCACAAGGTTCATCAGATTGATGAAGATGCTGTGGAAGACTCTGAAAGTTTCATCCTGCTCCCTGATTAAAAGAACAAATGGTACAGTAAGATTTTCATTAGTGGAGTCTGCTTCTAAACTCACCTTTCCATGTCCTGCAGCACCACACTTCCCTGTGTTTTCCTCAGATTGAGGAAGAGTCATTGACCGAGACAACATCTCAGCACCTCCATCCAGGAGGTACCAGCGCACCCAACCAACAAATGACCTCTGCTTCCAGCCACAAGCTTGCCCCAAGCCACCCGCTCAGACCATAGCCGGTCATCTATGAAACATGAAATGGGAGATGACTGCTCACTTAGGAAACTGGAATGAAGGCTCTCAGGTTCTGCCTTTACTTCAGGGTAGAAAATAAGGCTATTGGCATTATTTGCTTTACCACAGTAGCTAAGAAGTGAGATCTGTAGTGCAAGAAGCAGTACAAACATCTGTAGAACAGAGTCCTTGCCCGCAATGGTTTACAATCCAGGAATAAACCAAGGTACAACACCATGAGGCAGGAAAACAGGGAGCAGAAGCAAGCAGAGGCAAAGCTGGTCAGCATGCCAGGCGCAGAACGGCACACCGGGGCTGCCCATTGCCAAGATTATTCAAGAGAAAAAGGGAGCAATTCTGAACATAATAGGATGAAAGGGTTTAAAGGAAGAAGAAGAGACAGACTTGTAGGCTTTTGGGGGAAATCCTCCTTACTCCAGCTAGTCCTCATCCATGACTATTTCTCCATTTCTGTCCTTCCACCTTATTTTGCCCTTAATCTCACTGTGCATTCTTCCTTCCAACTCAAAGAGCAAGCCCACACGGGAGCCAGATGTGCTGAACCTATGGATATAAAGACGCAATCTGCATAACAACAAGAACCATGTGAAATAATCTCATTTCTCCATCCTCCTTTATTATTTTTTTTCCAGTGGAAAAAAAAATATATACATATACATCTAGTTCAAGGCTTGTTCTTTTCAAAGCAGTTTCATTTTCTTTAATTTTGTCTTCCACCTTTCAGGGTTTGGATGTAATACATACCTACATAAATACTTCCACATCCCCATCCACATCAATATTATTGTTTTGTAGCTATTCTGCTAAGTCTTCCTCTCCAAGTGATATTATCACAAGCGTAAGATAAGCATCCACCACAAACAAGCAAACACCTTATTGTTCAGATTGTAATTATGCTACACAAATACAGGGTCCCTACCCTCCTACCATGAGCCCAGTGCAATCCCAAGGAACTCAGTAGCAAAATTCCTACGGTAGCAGCAGCAACTCAGTTCTAGGAATTTTGAGAAGAGGGAATCAAGATGGGAGGAAACAAGAAAATTATGTGTTTTTTAACTGTAAAAAAGATGACGTTTTGAATGATGGTGGTAGAAGCCCATATGACATCCTGAGAACAGAGATATGGATCTAAGTCATGATATCTGGATATGCAGATATGAATACTAGGTTAACCTAGACCACACGTTCCTCTTAAAAACTCGTATTTTCTCCCATTATATAATAAATGTGCTTCACTAGCCTCCTAACCTCAAAAAGCTGAACCTGGGAGCAAAGGGTATCTTCACAAAGGAGAATTTCACCCATGGGCTGGCAATCTTCCCTGCTGTACTGGCAGTGAGGGAAGCGGCTCAAGAGGCAGAATACAAATTAGAGCTTAAATTCAGGTGCTGTGAGTGGCCTATGGAGGAGCTTCTCTCTTCGTTGATTTTAAAGGAAGCTAGACTTTGCAAGGACCTTCCAAGCATCATCATGGACTGTTAAGCACTGGGCACCTACAAAAAGCTGGCCTCAGCCATGGGTGTTGAAGACCTACAAATGTAGCCAAAGAAAATCGGGTCTGCTGGATCTGACCCAAAGCCAGTTGAATCAAGTTTTGGACTGGGCTGTAAGAATTTTTGTTACAAGACATAAGAAGCTGGACCTTCCCCTTGTGCTATGCACCATGCAAACATAAACTAACAGACAGCCGGCACCGGAGGGAGCCAACAGGCAAAGAAGGTATGGAAGGGAATGAGGTGGGGGAGCTACCATGACACTGGTCAGAGCACGTTGGTTGCAGGTCCACAGACAGGAGACAGTATTTACTTAAACAGCAATTAAGCAGTAGAATTTAGTGCCTCTGCTCACTTCYCTCTTACCAACGTGCTGCTTCTACCTCCAACCTATATTCTTCTGTTCATTGTTCAGAACAGACCACCACCGAAGTTGTCATTTCAAAATATTTTTACACTGTGATTAAACAGCTGCCGGAGTCAAGTAGTTCTATCTGCTATCAAAGTTTGTAAATCACAGTATTTTAAAAAGATGCGAGAAGTAAATAATCTGGTATATAATAGTTATTTGATTTTTTACATATGTGCAGAGAAAATAAGCACATTAGATCTTTAGCCTTTAATTAAAAAATAGTTGGGGGAGGGAGTAATATCTTAATAAGTAACATCTGACGAAAAACTATTTAGTAAATCAAACCCTAAGTGTGGCCAAAAACTGTAAGATTTACTGCAAGTAAATCATTATTGCTATCTGAGTCTGAATAGCTTCCATCTGATTCCTATATGAAAATACAGCCCATGGAAGCCCAGCCTTGAACTTCAAAGGACATGCAGGATGCTACTAATTTCTGTATCTGACAGTGTGATGCAATGTTTGGATTTGCATCTCTGCACTTCAAAGTGTGGCACTCTCTAGAAAAGGTCTCCGTTTATTTTGACATGGATTTGCAGAGGTGAACAAGAAAGCAGCACCCAAAGCAGACAGTAAAAAAAAAAAAAAAAAAAAAAAAAACCCCCCCCCCCCAACACACACACACCCGGAGCTCTGTTTGCTTCTCTCTAAATTCAGTAATGCCCTGGAGAACAAGGATTACAGAAGAAGAGTACAAGTCATGGTTGTGGTACTTCAAGTAATCTCCAGTGTCCAAAACACAGTGTCAACATATGGTACTCAAATGCAGATTTAGAACATCTTTGAAGTAATATTGAATCTGACTAATGGGGAAAATACAGACCTAGCTTTTTTTTTTTTTTTTTTTAAACATACCGAGGTTGTCAAAATTTCAAGTAGGGCAGCTAGAGATTAGTGCGTCCTTATTCTGTGAACTACACAGCATATTTTATCCAAAAATTGCCACCAAGATGAATTCTTATGGTCTGCTTTACTTTTTGTCTACCTGGCAATGCTGGGATCCTACACTATATTGATACGAAAGTTTTTGCCCAAATGATGCTGTAATGACACTTAAAAAATCATACTCTATATGTGTAAAATTTCTATAAAGTTGCAGACCTACAGACAACATTAATGATGGAATGTGATTAAATGATTGCAATACAAATCTTCATTCCACCAAAATACATWAAAAAAAATTTTCATGCAGTTACAGCTCCTAGAACTGTTCTCACTTCCCTTGTGTAAAACATCAAAGTATTTTTCAAAACCAACAGCTGCTGACCAGGAGCATATATACAACTGTTATAATTATTTATTTATAATTAATTAAGCACTGATCATGTTCAGCAAAAATATTTGAGAKAAAAAGGTATCTTAAAAATCTGACAGAACAGAGGTGTTGAGGGGGAAAAGTCTAAAAATCTTCAAGATGAAAATTTAGGAGGAAATTACAAGAATGTAGAAGCACTAAGTAATGCAGGTTAAAATAGCTGCATCTGAAATTACAGTACATGAGATACCACATATCACCTAAGGTTTCTAATTAGGAGTAATTATCAAGTATCCCATACCATAGGTATATATTGTCCCTATAATTAAGTTTGCATAATATGCCACTACATTAAAAGGATTGCTTTTGTATTTAATTATCTTTGACTTTTTTTTTTTTTTTAAGAGAAAAGAGAAAAAAATCTGTCAAAGGTAACAGGACTCAAAAGATTTGTGTAATAAATATCATATGCAGATTTTTATTTCCCAATTCAGCTGGAGACCAATGTAGTATTTTGAAGTTTGATTAATGCAGCTCAGTCCCTCAAAAGTTACTCTTTCAACATTAAAAATAAGTTGTATGGTACTACACTATTAACCTTTTTTTTAAGGAATAGCAAGTTTCATTTGCTCAGTAAAAGACCAAAAATAAAATACTGCTCAAAGAAAGAAATCAAAGTTAGTATCCCAATTCTTGTTCATTATTATTAGATATCATTTGCTTGGTGCAATATTTATTCATATAGTCAAATCCCTCAGTCCTTACTTAGGCGAAAAAGGTCAGTGGGAGTTTTGACTAAGTCCTTCAGGATTTGGGCCATATTGAATTAGAAACCTATATAATTCCAAACATTTTCTCTATTATATAGAATTCTTGCATACTTAAGCAACTTTGTATTCAGAACGAAGCTCAGAGCTTAAATGCCTCTCGCATCTGGATCGTAGATTGTGCTTTATATTATACAATCTGCAGTTACTGGAAATGTTTGTATCCTTTACTGAGAAAGAATGATTCATTTCATAGAAATTTTCATCTGCTATTAATCTTCCAGGATATAGTTAGTGTTCTGATATTTTCAGATATTGTTTTATGGAGGGATTTAAAGTAGCTCTCCCTTGGCAGCCTGCAAGATTACTCAGTGATTATAAGCAACTCAATACTGTATGACAGCATTTCCATGCAAGGGACTTACAATCATGTTTCATTAATTCGGCTTGAATGAAGCCTCATTTCAGGCCTTGAGGAGCTTAAGATTTATGTGAAATTAATAACATAACAGATGTCTTCACAATTTGGTTCCTCTGAAAAAAACTGATTACTTTGAAAACTTCAATGCTTTAAAATGCAGACTGAGGGAGTTTTTACTCTAGGGTAAAGAGATATTCGTTTATATCAACCGTATCTCAGAACTAAGTGGAATTTAAATGTCAGATTTATATTAAATAGTCATATTCACCATTATTACATGTAATAAACAAAAGCCTATTACTTTCATTAATAAGCCGTGTTGGACATTTAAACTAAAGCTTAGAGAGATAGAGTCAGCACCTTTGCTAAGCAGTAGGAATAAGTGAGACACAAGGGAGGTAAAAGAAGAATATCCAGGAAGCTTTTTTTTTTTTTATCTTTGTTTCTGATAATTTAATCATCTTTTCCTCATAGGAAAACAAAATGCATCTGTGCTCACACAAAACTCTCCACTTTATAAGAGTTGAAGCTGTCTCTTGTGGATGCACACGCCTAAGGCCAAATGCCTTCTTTCTTTCACAGGACACTTTCAACACTGGCTTCTCTGCTTTTTTTTCCGTTTTTTCAAAACTGCAATTCTTTTATCTAGGCTTCCGCCACACTAGGTGCCTTGCAAGCTGAATTTTAACGCATGCATGAGCAAGGAGTTTATCTTTAAGGAAACCGTCTGCGCGATTACTTCTCCGAGTCCAAAAAAAAAGGAAGGAAGGAAGAAAGAAAGGTTCTCCCTCGCTCGCTCTCCGGCGCGGCACGCTGAAGGGCCGGGCGAACAACGCGGTTTCGATTCGCGCACTGCAGCACAGCTGACAGGGGAGCTGCTGCGATGGCTCGATATGCAGACGCCTTGCGCTAAGGGCGGCAAAACCGGCACGGCGCGGGATGTCACAGCAAAGCCGCTGCCAGCAAAATCGCGACAACCAGGCGCTTGGTGGCCGGGGCTGCGCCCCGGGAGGCGGCCGCCTCGCGCGCCGGCCCCACCGCCGGCCCCGCGTCCACGCCGGCCGGCGAGGGCTCCGAGGCGAAGAGCGGACACCGAAAGCATTAGGGCGAGTTACAGTCGCGCAGCATTAGCTGCTCAATTCCACGAGACTCGGGCGCGGAGCGGGCTGATTTCAGGGCCGTGGCCAAAGCCACCGTGGCAGTCTCCCCCCGCGAGACCGCACGAGGAGGAACCGCTGCTAGCGGGCGCGACGGCCGACAAGCGAGCCGCCCTCRCCGCGCGCCCTCCCCGCCGCTCGCTAACCTCCGTGCCGAGGGGTTCCCTCGGCGCGTGGAAAAGGCCCGTCCAGCACCGGGCTGCAGACCGGGAGATCCAACGGGGGGGAACCTCTGCTCGGCGGGGGGACGGCGGCGGCAGCACGCCTCCCCCAGCCCCGGGGGGCGTTAGCGGCCCCTCCAAACCCCGCTGCTTATCAGCTCCTCCGCAGCGAGGGCGAAGCCGTGGGTGGCAGGAGGCCACAAGGACGGGGGGAGGCAGGAGGAAAAAGGCAGCGGAGAGCACGGAGGAGGAGGAAGAGGAAGAGGAAGCATTAACGAGGATGAAGGAAAAGGGGGGGACCCGACTCTACCTAAGCGTTTTTGCAGTTGGAGGYCTGATCGAGCAACACGCTTATTCACCTGCTGGTAGCCTCTTCAGACATACAAACGTGTTTAAGATCATGCCTAAACATACACAKAATGGTACTAGAGGCAGAAGAAAACAAGATTTGGAGATTCAGCGTCTTACATCCTTCTGAAGGAAGGAAACGGGCATTTTACGTTAAAGATCTCATTGCACAGAGTTTGTAATCTAATTAAATCTACATTAGAATCTAAATCTTCATTTCTACAAGGACGTTTAACGGACRCTGGAGTTACTCGTGCAAGTCTGCGCGCCCGCCTCCCCGGGTGGCCGTGCCACCAGCGCCCACCACGGAGCCCGCCGGGAGCCTCCTGGGCAGGCCCGGGAACCGCCGCGGCGCGGCTGCCCGCGAAAGGCCGGAACCCAGCGCAGGGCGCTTAGTTCTCTCTGGCCTTCTGCACGAGGTCTCCATGGACGGTTTCGTTAACAAGGACAGACACTGACAGATGCTGTCATGCACCACGGCAGAAACCTTTCTGCTCAGGGAAGACAGATTTAAAACCAAATAAGCAATATAAATTGAACCAATTACTGAATCACAGCTAGCTGAGATGGCAAGGGCTTTCTTTAGCCCCACGCCACTACAGTAGTCTCRCCCGTGATGCATGTGCCCTTTGCTGGCAGAAGTATGTTGAAGCACATCAAAAAGCTCACCYAGGAAGGGATCATTTCACCCGCCACTGAACTGCAGACAGATGGAGCGGGAGGCTCAGTTCTCATTTTCCCTCATCTGCTTCAGCCATCGTTTGTCAGGATAGGTTTGCTCTGTTAGGTTTTTGGAAGGTTCATATAGAATCAGGTTGGAAAGGGAAAGTAATGTAAAATTTACGATTTATTATGTTTAACATTGGAATGGTATGGCCCCAGGTACCAGCTCCTTCATTAGTGACAAGGAAAGACCTACGGGTTTGAAGCTGTTGCTGGGATCAACCTGGCACCAAAAAGGTTTGGATAATCTTTATGAAAAACTTTTGCCTATWCAGCATGGCTGTAAAAAGTAAGAAAACAGACTATTTTAAACCTAATCCTCAGAAAGGATGGGAACCTGAAAAAGAATGAGAAACTCTCTTTTCTTACTTTGCAGAAAGAACATCTGCAGAGCCCTCAGGTGGAAAGAGAGCTACCACTGCACTAGCCCCTTTGCTGTTCTCCATCCTTGCTGTTAAAAAAACTGCACAAAAATATGCGCACAGCCAGTATCAAGAGTATCACCTCAATCAGACCATTCGTGACAAGATTGTTCCACTCTTCCTAACATTACATAGACTCAGTATGCCCCAGGATATGGGTTAATTGTCAGAAAACTAGCTTCACAAAAGTGCTGTCTTTTAAACTAGTTTCTCATGATTCACCACCACTGAAAACATTCAAGTTTCATGAAGAAAACCTGAAAAAGTCTGGAGGTGGCGAAATTTCCAGCACTGAATCTCACACACTACTTCCCATTCATTTTCTGCAGATTCTTCACCTAATACCTAGCAATTAAATGGTCTGATTCTAAAAGCTTTTTTTTGGCCATACCCTCAAGTGTTTCCACTCACTCACTCCCAGTTAAAACAGAAACGGTTAGATACATTGAGCAGCTGACTCTGCTAGAGTTTAAGGAGCAAGCCAGCATAGAAGAGACGTTWTCTGACACTGACTGACTGCATTCACTCCAAACACTGGACAAAGCAAAGTTTTTCTCATTGCACAGAGTTTATAATAGTAGCAGTATTATGGATAAACAGGATGTGTTGCTTAAAGAAGGAAGAAATACCTTTTTTTGCTGTTAGACTTTCTGGTACGGTTGCGTACCTTTGTCTAGCAGCTTGTCCCAGGAAATCATTAGGAAAATTTCCTAAAAGACAGCTAGCTGCATCTTGTACAGTTCTTAGAAATGCCCAGAACGCAGCAGTTTCTCATTTTTGATGTCACTCTAATGTCTAAATAGAAGGTAAAGAAATCCGTCCCTGCTTTGCATTAAAATTGCCTAATCTGAAGACGACCCTTTTTATTTACCCCTGTCTCAGGGCATGTCCATTGGTAGCTACCATGAGCGTGTCTTGTTCCTCTGCTCCAGTCTCCTTTCCTTCATCTACAGATTTCAAACCAGCTTGGTTTGATGGTATTGGTACTATTGGTGGTACCAAATATAACGATTCCTCATCATTTCTCTGAATAGTTTCATCTTTTCATTTGCCAACCTTCTCTTCTTTAACATCATTTATCACAAGAGACAACTAAAAATAAACAGTGGTTTAATCAAGCTGGCTTTCAAGGAAAGGTAGAGCAGCACAACACCTGGGAACTAGGGTAATTCAGGAGCAAGCCAAAGTTTCCCAAAAGTGGCAAAGCATTTTAACTTGGCGATTGTAAAAATGAGCTTGTTGCCCACCTCCTGCAATACAGTCTCCACACTAATGTGAGAGCTACCCAGGAACTGTTATTCTTGCACCAGGATAGCTTAGAAGACTCCATTTTTTTTCTCCTCCATCTSATGCTGGGCCAGCAAAAGTTAAAATCTGTAAAAATTGAACGGACTGATAATCCAGGACTCCATGTACAATTGGAACATTTTATTTATGCCCTCAGAATTACGTTTAAATGTTGACGTACTTCTTTTCCTCATCTTTTTCACAYAAACTAAAATTTCAGCACTAAAATCCTTTTAGTGCACAAGAAATGGAATACTGATTTTTTTTTTAATCCAACCCCCCCCCCCCTTGACACTAACACTTTCCCCACAAAGGTTTGGGTTTGATGACTCCGCATTTCTCACAGCCCCTGGCTTGCAGAGTTCCCCTTCTACGACGCTGCTCTGCTCAGAGTTTGAAGACTGCTTCGGAGACACGGCGGACAGCGGCTTTTACAGAGCGTCTCCCGAGAATAAGCTTTCACGTCTGGAACTTTCTGGTTCTGACTTGGCCTGATACACAGAAACAGCCTCTCAGAACGGATAAGGGGAGTCTTAAAATAGCGATGATAACCCCGGGTCTCGAGGTGCAGCCTGACGGCTCCGTACCATGCCCGCGGCGCTCAGGCACGCTGCTTCACGGCGGCGCTGGCCGAGGCAGCTGGGCTGCGCAGGGCGTCCAGCCCGAGCGCTTCCCCCTTCACACCAAAGGAGGAGGCTCCCTTCAAGGGGGGTGTTAAGGTACATATCTGAGCTGCCTTAATTTAGTCCTGGACAGCTATTCACTCCTTCTCACRCTGAGAAAATGCTAACTGGGTTTACAGCCTTGTGTTACCAAGTCTCCTTCAAAACTCTCGAGTCAGTAAGTGCTGTTGAACTGCGTTCGTCAGCCCTGCRACACGCAGTCCTGTTCCGAGGTCCAAAAAGGGACACCTAATCTCCTCTAACTCGGCTTGCTGGACTCCCCAGATATTAATATTATACGCCAACTTGTCTATTTAAAAAGAAAAATATTCATGGCTATTTCAACAGTGCAGTTAAACGGATAAGAACTCATTCAGATCAATATTATCAGGGGAACAACATCCTTTCAGCTCCAACATTTTTTATTAAAAAAAAAAAAAAGAATCCAGCAAACAACCACCCCAGCCCACTGTAAATGGAGCCAAGTGATTTCTTCTCATAATGCTTGTTATATTCACTTTAAGGGGAAAACTAAATGAAGAATATAATAGGAAAAACAAAACAGGCAGATCTAACTGTACAATAAATACAGAACGTGCCCTATTTAATCTGCTTACAGTAAAATCCACTGAGCAAAATTATAATTTGATATGGCTCAGCTTAGCCAATAGAAACTCATAAAATGTCTTAACATCATAATACACTGTACAAAAGAATCACTAAGTACCATAAAACATATGGGAATATGGGTCTGTATTCATCCATTACTCTTTGCCAGTGTAGCATATTAAAATGGTTTCTATTTAAGTGCAGAGATCCCTCAAGTATACTACAGTCTTAATTAAAATGTCAATAAAATGCAAAAGTGCATTGGGGACCTTATCTGATTTTTTTTTCTGGTTAACTCTTTCAGAGAGTTATTTCTTAATGGCTTCATTACACTACTGAGGTTTGGAGCAATTAAAAACAAACATAAGTAAGCCATTTTTAATAATTAGCTGCAGCGAAGTATACAGATCTGAGCATGATCTGTATCCCTTCTCTCCAGCACAACTCCCCGCAGGAGTCACCGGCAGGTTAAGTCAGAATTGAAAAACTAGGTCCTTATCCGAGGCCACGAAGCAATGCTTGGGTATTTGTTTCGATATTTAATTTTCTTTGAGTAAATACTAAAAAACAAACAAACAAAAAAACCCCATGAGCTTCTGTGACCCTTTTTTCTGTCTTTTTATACCCTAGCCAGGTAGCAGGCTGCCCCTTTTTTTGACATTTGAAGTGGGGAGCTCTTACTAGGTGGGAGACACTGGCCTGGGAGGCAGGTGGTCTGACTGAAATCCATGCCCCTGCCTTTCCAYGGGATCTCAAACCCAACATCACAAATGGAAATAAAAAGTAGAGCTGGCCAAAAGTGATTATCTACTACTTTTTTTTTCTTTTCCTTTCAACAAAATTGAGATTCCCTTAGGAAAGTTCTTCCCTTTTTAGAAACAAAACAAGACGCAAACTGTTTTTCCAGAACTTGAAACAAAGTTCAGTTTTAGAGAGAAGAGGAAAAGACCCTTGCCTAGCTCTGTTTTTCATATTGGAAGGGTGACAACAGAAGAAATAAATAAGCATTTCTCTTTCCTCCTCTGCCAGTCTCCTAATTTCTTGTACTGGAATAAGTATTTTCAAAGAGAAATTACTTTTCCACAGTTCCTAAAATGCTGAAGTATTTTTTTTTTAACTTGCATTCCCTTCTGAAGGAAAATATGTCTTTGGGATGGAATTAGCCTATTCTCCACTGAGGATTGCAACAGCGAGAACAAACCCGACCGACGGCGATGCTGCCCCAGTGGTCGGCGCAGGGCCGGGACTGCTAAATCGGTGCAGCGGGATGTTCCCACGGGCTCGGGCTGGGACGGGTCTGATTCTGCTGAGAGACCAAATGGATCGCACTCTGAGGTCAGTGCAGCATGGAATCCACCCTAAAAAATAAACCGTGTAATCCGCCCTAAAGAATAAACCGAGGGATCAGAGTCTGCCCTGCAATCTCGTACTACTGGATGGCTGCAYATGGACTCGGCCGCAGCCGCTAGCACCTCAGGGTGGGAATTACCGTCCTCGTACCAGGGGAGTGCGGAAAACAAAGCATCCCACTGCCTTTGAAATCTCTGCTTAGTACCCACATACAGAACATGCCTATTTTTTTTAATAGGCAGAAGAGACAAAGAAAGGGAAAAAAACAGAAATAAAAGGAAAAAGAACAGATAAACCCACCTTCAAATTGCATTGTGATCTGTTTCTCTTTCTACTTCATCCCCCTCTAAATCCACTTTATGTTAAGTGACAAGCAGTTGGCAGCTTTTGCAGATATATTGACAACAGCAGACATATGATACAGCTGTGAAGATTTGTCTTACCAGGGTTTCAGCTGGTTTCTACTAGCTAACAGCCAACAGCCAGATTTTGGGGGTTATGACCTCTAGTTATTTGAAAGAAAGTAGGGGGAGGAGGCAGGCAATGCATTTTATGCACTAGTTGCCATTCTTATAATATTTTTAGGACTTATTCACATAAAGCTGACTCCATTTAATGGTTCTTTTTAAAACAATAAATGACTGAAAGGAMATATCTGGTGAACAGAATTAGGAAACTTTAACAATTGTGAGGCCCTATCTTGTATGGTGCTGAGCAAGCACTTCCTGCAGAATGCTGAATATTCTCAACTCCTAGCGGGTTAAAGGGAAGATGAAGGTATTTAGCTAAGTATTTTGTGTTCCCTTTGATGGGGATAGTCCACAATATTTCTTGGTTCTACTAGCTCTTTGATTTTCTTTTCTTTTTTATTTTTGGCTGAAATAATTGAGGATTTGGACTTCTAACAGTGAAGATGCTCAACTCTCTCTTTCCTGTCAACCTCATACACAGCACCTGGATTCCTTACAGGCATACTACTTTCTGTAATCCTAAAGATGCCATTTTACAGGACTATAGGCACCTCTTCCATGGGATGTCACTGTAACATTTTTGGGGGAGAGGGAAACTGCAGTTCTAGGACAGACCAATGGCAGCAATCAAACTCTGAACCCATTTGAATGATAAAATAAAATTGTCAAACACAGGTACACTCTCCCACGAAGGATGGGCATGTTGCATCATCACTTGATTAAGTTACTGCTGTAAAATGTAAAAGCAATGGAAAACTTGAAAATATATTAACTGCTTGAATAGCAATTTGATGTTAAAATATTTGTTTAATTAAAGCCCTGGATTAGGCTCAAAAGAGGCCACTAACCTACCTGGCCTTCTAGTGAAATGGGTGATTACCAGAGAAGCCCCTCCACTGGCTGCTGTAACCCTAAGGACAGAGAAATCCTTCTAACAGTTATGGCTCATGGTCTCTGATGAACTGTGTGTTCAGGCAAATGCGAATTACATCGTATTCTGTCACTGTCAGATGGGGGGGTTGGTTGTTTTCTGCTACCTCTCCCAATGCAGCAAGGTGCAGGCGCCCTGCTCGCGGTGGAGGTTACCATCGCTGCTCCGGCAATGAAGCGCTGAATGCTGGGAGCTGTAGTTGGTTTGAGCTTGAGGAAACGTGAGATGGGTGGAAACGTCTGCGTGAAGTGAATGACGTCAGGAAATCCCTCCCGGGTATGAACTTCTGCAGAAAAAGCGTTTGGAGGCCTTGGTGGTGGCTGCTTTGGAGAGGGGAGCTGGCAGCCTGTGGAGTTGGCCGCAGTCTTGCATGATTGTAATAATAAAACATAAATATATGCTATAGGAAGAATTTCTCTGGGACCTATCCAGCTTTTGGAAGACAAGGGGGAAACTAAAACTTGATGAATACAGAAAGAAAGAAAGAATCTCCTTGTTGTTCTCTAAACCAGCCAACTCCTCGTTCCTTGCTAATGCCAAGAATTTTATTATTACTAGAGGACAAACATACCAAAACAATTACAAATTTTCAATTGAATTAGACTTAAGGAGACTAGTCTACAGTAACAGATTTATACGATTGGTTTCTAATRTTGTAGTTAATTATAAAAGTACCTTGCCTGCAGCTAACATATACACGTATATATTTAAATAAGCCTTTTTTGGCTTATTAAGAAGTGGGTTAGCAAAGACAAAATTGCTGTTATTTAATGTTTATTAATAAACTATTAAACTAAAACCAATGTGCAAATCTGTTCTTTCATCTTTACTCTAAATACACCGCAGTGAAAAAAAAGCATTACAGCTGGTATGTACAAACCAATGTTCAGGAATAACTTGTGTCCTGTTCCTGTCTGAATTAACGTTCCAAAGCAGACAAGTGAATTGGAGACCTGTGTTGAATTTATATACTCAAGAATGCCTTCTTGCCAAAACACAAAACTGGGATAGTGCAGACATATAAGAACTTGCCATTAACATTACACTGTTTCACGCTAATCCTGGCTTGAATAAACTCCACAACAAACACCCAAAAGTATTTCTTTGCTGCATGAAACACTGTCAACATTCAGATCTGTCCAAAATTAGCACGATGCTGGGGAAACTGCAGGCAGTACTGAAGGAAAAAGTCTACTAGTCTTCATTCTGCCCCAAACACACACTGACTCAAAGCAGCAAACCCTGAATTTGGACGCCTCCTCTTCCYGGCGTGCTTTATAAAAGACAACGACTGGTGTAATTTCTTCACCTGTCTTTATGGTCCAGCCTTTCTATGCAGCGCAGCCAGTGTTTCTGCCCAAAAGGACACACACATCCCAGAATACGCTTCCAGTTCTTGCCCCTCGAGGAGAGACCTCCTCCCCTAATACCCTCATCGTTGTACAAGGAGCTCCCTGACTTATCTTTCTTGCATCAAGGTAATACTTGAGCTCTGGAAAATGCAGACAGTGACATCTGGATGGCTAGAAGGACAGTGTCTTCTCCTGCAAGGTCCCTTCCTAACTGTAGCAACAATTTCTTCCTTTGTACCTTAACAGCAGAGTTTAAAAACTGATAACTCTGGGGAAAGCATATTTGCACAGACGAGCACTTGCCAAGACACACAGTACGGCTGTGGAAAAAGTTCTCACCCGCTAACTGGAAAACATGTGACATATTCTCTGACCAAGTCAGATTTTTAGTAGGCTCTGATTTGAAAGGCAGCATCTGTAAGTCAAACACTTCCATTTTGTTAAGAAAACAGATGCATTCGTTCCCCAGCAAAAATAAGGAAAACATTGTCAAGTTCAGGGAAAGAAAAAAATTCGAGAGCATTTTGCCAGAATGGAATTTTAACATTTTAGACTGCATCAAAAGGTATGAATTGCCTTGATGTRCCCTTGATTTTTCTCCAGGCCTCAAATAAATAATTGACAAATTTCCCAGTAGAGTATGTAATGCTCAGAAAAAATATATCTGAATTCCAGATTAAAAACACAAATATTTCCTTAGCAGCCAGATCTGGTTCAGAAAGATAACTATATTCTTTGGCTGGTGGAGCCTTCATGATGCCCCCAAGGACGATCCTTACCCTGATCTCTGAGGTATGAAGGTGGGAGCCTCAAAGTCCTTCTGAGGCCAATGGAACTCAACTCTGGTACCAAGTCTAACTGCATCATGCAAGTAGTCATGAGAGAAACAACATGACAAATACTTCTTTACTTAAAATGATTTGTGTGTTATAGGCTATGATCTATTGTAGACCAGGAAAAGTCTTGGTTTCTATCAGAACTTTTAGCAAAAGAGTTTCCAAATTCTCTTGATTAGAAAATCTCAGCCTCAGGCTTTCAAAGACAAGTGTTTATATATTGCATAACTGAATGGCTAAATATCTTAATAAGCCAGAAACAATAACGGTGAAGCTGTGATGTGGACAGACAGGAAGCAGGAAATAGTGTACAGAAACATGGAAAAGTACCCGATCTCAGGAACACACTCCTGCAAGATGCTGAAGATACTGCGAATGTTGCTGAGACTTCTGGCCATCCCCTGAAGCTGGAAAACTCTCAGCTGCTTTCACAAGGAATTCAAATGCCTGGTGATTGCTCATCCAAGAGTGGTGAAGGTGGGAATTGCATTTCATTTCATGCACCTTACTTACAGCCCTTCAGTGTTAAAAGAAGACCTTTTAGCTTTTTAAGGAGAATCACAAAGGTAACAAAAGAAAAGAGAAGAAAACAAAAGACAGTCACTGCCTGGGTCCACAGGCTCGTCTTTGGTGACTTTTCCAGCTGTGTGAATGTGCACATGGAACCGTTTCCAACACATATGTAAAACCGCTGACATGACTTTAAATAATCTCTGCCACAGTATCCCATACACTCAAGCAGGGAAGCTATCCAGTTTTGTACGTGGGAGTCTCTTGTAATAAATATTTGTGTTTAAACTCTATTGTGTTACCATATATCTTTAAGCAGATTGGCAAATTTTAAAATATTTACATATATTTGAGACACCATCAAATGCATTTGGGGTGGTGGGTGGGGAAGGCACATCTGCAATCCATTTTCTAAAGTATGAACACTTACGCTGGGAAAAATACATTTTTGTTGTTGTTGGGGAAAAAAGACTGCTTCACCAGCTACAGCTATCTCCTCCATCCTCAGGCATTGCTAATGTATATCAAGTGCCCRGCTCCTGGGATGTGCATGAGTTATTCGTTCTGTACTTTCTGAAAAATGCTGTTCTTCAGTGATATTCTTTTTTTTCTTTTTCTTTGTAAAGCTAGATTAAGCAGCACAAAGCAAGCCATTAAAACAATATTTTGAACACATTTCTCATGTGAGAAAGATCCTCTCAGCGCGTTTTCCAGAAACCAAAGCAAGTTTTCCAAATTTGGCCAAAAAAAAAAAAAGGAAGGAAAGAAAGAAAGAAAAACAGGTTTCATGATGAATTTAGCACTATGATGTTATACATTATAAGCCCAGAGGAAAARAAAACAAGAAGAATATGATCAAAAAGGGAGTAAAGGAATATGGCACTTTCACAGGCAAGACATAAATAAGGATGGATTTGATCCCATCTCTATAAATATGGTACTTACAATTCAAAGCTCACTGTATATTTGTAAGGCAAGAGCCAAGCGTTGATTCACCTGTCAATCACCCCGCGTTTGCACAGACCAGAGTAAGCCAGCACAGATAAACAGATAAAATATCTGATTAAAAAAAATCAGATAAAACATACAGCTGTATCCTTCACAAGCCTTTGCTGATACACACTAATTCCCGATTGTTCATACCCTCATGCACTTTTTTTAGACACCTGATCCTGCAGTCATCACTTGCACATCGCTTATTCCTCAGCCTCATCTGTTTCGACAGGAGTAACTACGCGAGTGCACGACTCAGCTCAGAAGGCAGCAGGGGCAGCGGGCTGCGGGCCTGGGCTGGACCCAGAGCCATCCGGAGCCTGCACTGAACACACGCTGGCATCTTCGGGACACGATCGTCAAGTTTACAAGACACACTGTACTCTAGGAAGAGCGCCTAATTCTATCAAAACCTAATATCCTCTGCCATATATTTTAAATATAAAAATTAAGAACAACCTTACAACCTGGATAATATTTCACTTTCAAAACTGGAGGAGAGGACATGGGTTGTTATTACTCTTTCATCCTCTTATGTTCTCCTGCAGCTTGAAAATAAAGAGTCAATAATATACAACAAGCATCTGAAGGCTGAGCTACCAAACTCCCACAGTTGGCAGACCTGTACCACATGTGAGATGGAAAGGTAGTGGTTTCTCTCTGCTTCTCCCAGATCCAGAGAATTGGGTAAGATGATAAGGTTTGTCCAAACAGCGTCAGACTGTACATTTTAATAATTGCTTCTTAACTAATTCTATAAAGTCTTGTTGATAACACTATTTTTAGTAACAACAACAGTACCTTTTAGTGGCACTTTTCAGCCTCCTAATTAAGTGGACAGACTAGTGTCCACTAGTCTAGATGGATAAATATCCATTCTTTGAGAGAGCTAATTAGGAATTTACCATCATCTATGATTTGCATACTTCTCCAGCTACGTATTTTCCCGAAGCGGAGCCACAGGTGGGCCAGCTCACCCGGAGAGTCCCCAAGCCCGCAGCTGGGTATATTTTCTGCCATTTGCCTTACAGATATTCAACAGAAAAGGCAGCCCTTCACACATCTCCACTCCAACTCAAAGGCCTCCAGAATTTCTAGCTCTAACCACACGGCTAGCCAAGAAAGTCCTAGGCTTTCGCAAGGCATCACAAGGATAGCTCCTGCAATGTACTGCCAGGGCTGATGAAAAATACTCTTTCAGCACTTGATCAAATACAGGTAAATACTGTAGCATTTTCTACTGTTTATTCTGTTACCAGTTACTCCCAGGTTATTAGCTAACCATATAACTGGTTGTACTTTTAGCTGCATTGTACAGTGCAAGGGTTATTAATGCATGCTGTTGCGATACGAACTAAAGACTGCAGAGTGAACACATGAACAAGCTGTCCCTAAATGACCTTGGTTCTCATCCACATAATTTTGCTTGCAGGCCAGCCTGCATGAATTTGGGATGCTCCATCGATCATTACAAACTGCCACTGAATTATTTATTTACTGCACTTGACTGCTGTCTATTCTCTCTCAGACCTCGAAGAAAGAGCAGCATGGGAGAAGGGCTGGATGGTTCGATACACCAGGCTGGAGGACAGGAAGCCATGGTTATAAACTCAGCATAACAGTTCATTTGCCATGTCACTTCACACAAGTCACTTGACTTCTCTGAGCTGTGGTCTTGCCTTCCAGCTCTGGCTGATTTTTCTGTGCAGATTTTAAATTCCTTAAGGCAAGAGCTGGTTAGTTTGGAGATACCTCTTGGAGCCCAAGCTCTGGACCTCATCTCCAGTTGACTCGGTGGGTTGCTGGGTGTTTCTACTGTTGTGTCAAAATAAGCCAAGATCCTTGCCCAGTTATTCCTTTACTACCTTMAATTAGGGAGACTGAATCAGACTAAAGGATGTAATTTTACACGAAAGCAAAATCCAACTACTTGGAAGAGGGAACAGAAAGTTAAAGAAGAGTTGCTAAATGGCTTAAAGACCTACCAAAGGGACGGCAGCTAAACACAAACGCTGCCTTCCTCCAGCCCAACAGCAGCTTTTCCCTGCGAACAACCTGCTTTCACTGCAACTGTTTCATCTCCAAGTCTTCAGTTTTCTATTGATTTTGGACCATCCCATGAGCTTTCCCATGGGTAAGATGATCTGCACATTAAAGTTTAGCTGCACAGCTTCATATGTACTGATGTAATTTGATATCTATATACACTGAAGTGAAATGCTGGGGAATCAAACCCAGAGCCTGCAGGCCAGATCGCATTCATTAAAATGAGCCATATAACTCACAGTCTGCTCCTCTCCCAGAGCGTGGGTGCACCCTGCGGGCCTCGGACACAGCCTGGCAGCTTATTCCACCTTGTCCTCTTCAGGCAAGAGGCTGACACATGATGGCCATTTTAGTCAAGTGATGGGGGCATTTCCCCATGAGTGAGAAGGGAAGGACTTGCAGGTCTCAGGACTGAGCAACGCTCAGCTCCTAGGGAGTGCACAAGGATACGGGCTCCTTCCTGCTGCTCCTTGCCCATGAGCAAACCCATATGCATGTGCTGTGCCCCACAGCCAGCAACACAGCCTGCTCAGGCCAAAAAAGCAGGCATAGCTACTGCAAGTTCTCAGAGGAAAGGAATTCAGAGGTCCCCAAAGCAACAACAAGCCCAGTGAGTCAACTGGAGATGAGGTCCAGAGCCTCAGAGCCTGGGCTCCAAGAGGTATCTCAAATTAATCAGCTATTTGATCCTCTGATGGTCTAAGCTGACCCAACTACAAAAAGCAGATAGGTGCTTATCTTGCCTTCACTCCTCACGCGTAGTCTCAGCAGCAGAAACCTTTCTAATTACTCAGCACACATAAATCTGAAGCATTAGACTGGTCACCTATCACTGGTCTACGGGGGTAGAACCAGAACAAGAAGGCCACACTGGGAGGGACTCCCATTTGGTGAGCATCCTTCCAACTCCCATAACAGAGCAAAGAGGAGCTGACCCACTGAATTTTAAAGCTGAAATGTTAAAGCCACTCTTCCTGTTCTGAGCCTCTGCTTTAGTGAAATGATACTGCCGCTGTGATAATAACAGGGCAAGAAATACATCAGGTTCTTAGGTATCTTATTAATGAGAAACATTAAGCTGAATAAGTGATACACTTTGGCTTTTATTGAACCAACATCCACAAATAAATATACTTGTTCCCACGAATAGGGATTCATTCTTCAGTTGAATGAGTCTATAATTTAATCTATTGTTACATCCTTACCAGAGCCAGTATTTAACATCTTTTCTAACCGAGCTATAATTTAATACTTTTTAATTTCTTTTAAATTAGTTGAAATCCTTTCATTTTTTCTTTTATGAAGCAAAGTTCTCCTTTTTGCCTATGATTGAGTTTGATCTGGCTTTGTTAGAGCCCTCTTAAGATATACAGTACACATTTTTGTTCTTCTTATCTAAGTTTCCAGGACTTGATCAATAGTAGAGCATATTTTTTTATCCAAGAACTAACCAAATTTATTCAACAAATTATACATTAATTTTACCATTAGAACATAATATGAACAGATAATCCACAAAATGCCTCAGATTTTTTGAAAGTGAATTTAATTATAACTAGTAATGTGCATTTGAGAATTATAATTATGAAAAGTCATGTTCTATAAATCTGAAATGACAGATTATATTTCAAAGCCTTATTGCAGAGGAATTAGAGTACCGATTTATTAGTTGTAAATGTCTGATTATTGCAGCTTTGCTAAAAAACATGATCACAGCATATTCTAGCTGGATTTAACATGTTTAATCCTTCTGACAAGAATCATATTTTGAACAGAAAGCAGCACTGTGTTAATTTGTTTATGAGACAGATTTAGACAACTAATCTTTGTCTTATGATCCCTGAACAGTAATAATTTAAAAACACTTTACATTCTTGTATTTTTCCAGCTGCAGACTACAGCTGATTATGAAATTTGCATTAATCTATAAGCACCATGATTACCATTTGGCATTAGGAATGGTGCTTCATGTTATTTGCAGTTTCTCTACTGCTGGGGAATACCCTGTACACACACAGCCTGGATCACCCCTGCTAAATACGTATCTGGTCATAATAGAGAAAGATATGGAAAGCAGCAGTTATTTTTGTACACATCCCTCTGCTCCCCCAYGCACACGGACCTGACTTCCCACCCAATCCAGAAGCGACAAGCAAACATAATGGGGTGGCATTGACAGAAAATAAGACCTTGTGTTTAATTAACCAGGCATAATGGCGTATGGCATAGGACGGGTTTCCCTCAAACTCACTGTTGTTACAGTTCCTAACGATGTTCCCTCAAGGGAAAGATGTGCTATGTTTTGTAATGAAAATTGTCATTTCTGCATCTGTCAACTAGTAAAGCTTTAAATGAGGATAGTCACTGATCTAGAATGACTTGCTACTAAAATTATTTGACATATATTTAAAAAAAACCCTTCCTACTAGATTTTATTTTGATATCATGCACTGCTGTAAAGCCTAATTCTTCTCATCATATGGCTGAGTTGAGGACTGGCTTAGCGTAGAGGGACTCAGACGTTACTCCAGATGCCTGTTACCTGGATTTTTACTAGGAATCAGAATTCACCTCAAGAGGAATTTGTTTAAACCTTGGTGCACTTGGGAACCCCTCTGATGGTTACCTCCTCGCCAGTGATGACATTTCAGTTTGCGTGCAACCTCTTGCATTCAAGGGGAGCTAGATCCTTTAGACAATCCAGCAAAAGCCACTAGAACCAGCTGGATCCTGTGGTTCTCCAGTGCAGAAACTGGAAACCGAATGGTGCCAACCTCCCCCAGATCCCCAGCCCTGAGCGATCCCAGCAGTGCACACCCTTGCATGTGGTCTCCAGCAGTGAGAAGCAGATGGCGGCTCCAGCCTACTGTAGTTTTACATCTTTTCTCCCTTCTCAGGCTGCTTCCAGATCTCCCCTCACAAGCAATGGCCACAGAACTGCTGCACGAGTTTACACATATTTCAAATCCTGTTCCTTTCTGAAAAGGGAAAACAAATTTCTGCTGTGAAGATGCCAGGCTCCTARAAGAAGCTTAAAATATGCCTTGTTGGTACATAGGTATGAAAAGGAGAACAGATTTTATTCAGTAAGAACTGAAAGACTCCACTGCAGCCTGGCCAGTCAGTCATCTACCAACCTGTGATGCATGTTGCACATTCACTTAATGTAACATGGTTCCTAAAAATAGGCGAATAAATACAAAATCTAATACGGAGACAGCCTGAACTTGAAAAACTCACTTTACTTTAAGTAAGATCTGGCAGCACTTTGCAATCATTACTTTTGTTCATTTATCACAGGTGCTGCAAACTGCACTGCCAATGTAGTAAGCAGCTAACAGTCTATCAGCAATCCAGCATGGCTTTTTAAATAATATTTGAATATTTCGTCAGTCAGCTGTTTCCGGTGAAAAATCAGAAGCAACAGACCACTTCCTCAAGAATAAAACACATGAGCATTCCTGGAAGTCTTTTCTATAGCATCTTTCCCAGCTTGTATTGCTTATCGCTAGTAGAAATAAGATATGTAAGATATGGAAGTTACTTGAGCTGGATTGCAGTATTTAAAGCTTGCCATCAACATACAACATACTATTCTCCTAACAGTTTTATAGACCATTGTATCTAACTTAAAATAAAGAAAATCCCCTCATTTACCAAAAAAAAMCCCAAAACAAAAAACAAAATCTCCACCTCTCAAAAGGACAGAGCTTGACAACTTCAGCTCCTCTAATTTCTCTAACTTGTAAGCTCATCCTGAAGACAGGGTATTTGATTAGGGCTGTAAACAGGCCTGCTCCATCCTTGAGAGTTAATAAATGTGTTTTCAACAGATCAGTTTGTCTCCCAAACTGACTGAACATGGAGAGAAGCAGCTTAAAGCAACTTATGCTCTGACAGTGCCACTGAGCCCAGCAAGGCCGCTCAAGGAGGAAGGTGCCCATGAGAGAGGTTGGCAGACATTGATCCACCTCACCTGATGCTCAATGAGCTAGATTTCCTTGAAGAAAAAATTTACTGTACCCTTCACTGAAAGATTAAGATATACAATTGAGATGAAAGAAACATTTACTTGCTTTTCATTAATTCCCTGATACTTTTGTTCCTATACATTCAGCCAGAGAGTGAACTTGAAAAGCCATCTCTTAGAGATGAGTATAAATCACTGTTCTCTCAACTGATCTCATTTGGAGGAGAACCTGAAAAGGCTAATATAGACTCAGTTTGAAAGCCAGACCTTCTTTATATTCTTATGATAGAGTTCCTTTGATGCCCTTGTAGCGAAGGCAAAGGATATACCTACACACCTAAGTTGGCACAACACAGCAAAACCTACCTGAGAAACAGGGCAAATTGGCCCATGCTAAGCCCCACGAGACTATGTTTACACAGCTAATTTAGAGCTGGCTCAGGTGCATCAATATGAGCTAGAGTCCAGCWTGACTGCACAACAGCTATATCTAAAGAAGCACACCGAACTGTTTGAGAGTTGCCAATCCAATCCCGGCTTGTTAAGAGGTTCACTGGCAAAAACAGAAGTTCAGAAAATCTTACGGATTTGGTTTTCTGGCAAGTTTAAGGGAAGCGTTCACCTACCCTTCATTCAGAATCTGACCTTTTCTTATGCTGAGTGTTTTTAAACAATTGGTATGTTTTGAAGCTAATAAAAATATAGTAAGTTGACTTTAACAAGGATTGTCGATGATCCATATATTATATTCAGCATCTCTCAGAGCAAAAAATAGGATGGTAAAGCTGTTACAGTTTTCTAAGTCCATGCAATTGGGTTACTCTGTTTCTCTTCACAGAGTCCAAATGTATGGATAAGAGGCCAGATTGCTCCCTGGGGCTGTTTTATTTGCTTCAAGGGACAAACTTGGCCAGGAATATCTTACGACAGCCTCCAAGTGCTCTAATTCTGCTTGTATTAYGTTCCATTTGCTCATTTCTGTGTTTCCAGTATTCATTTCATCCTTCTCCAGCTTCTTCTTCCAACTCAGCAGTTCTTACACTGAGCCGCTCAGCATTCGCTGCAGTGCAGATATCCATTCCTGAATACCTTTAYGCAAGTCAGTGCCTGAAGGAAGCATTGATGTTGCAGCTTCATCCCCTCCACAAGGGAATTCAAGTGACCAAAGCCTGTTTTGTGCAGGGAAAGATAGCGGCTAAGGGGAAAGGATCCTATGGGTGCCCTTTCCAGCCTTCTCATTTTGCCAAATAACCACTGATATGGTCCAAATTCTGGGTCCTCTGTTGCCCCTTGTTATTCTGCCCTTCCCAGACACTCAGACCATCCAGCCACGAGGCTGCACAAATGTTTGTGGCAGCACTGTCACAACTATGCTGTCCGCAGCTTCTGAGCAGACTGAGGTGGAAGGTATTCCTTATTTTATTGTTTTCTCCAGGTAAGTTCACCATCTGCCTTGCGTGCACGCTGAAGGGTCGTGGTGCACACCCAGCTCTGGTCCTGGCTGGAGCCAGGGAATAAGGCAAGCATCATCTGGATCTGGGAACTAGCGAGTATGCACATAGCTACTGCAGGCCTGGCTTTGGTAAGTTTAGGGGGAACCATCTCTATTACGCTTATCAGGACTACCAAAGGCCTCTGAGCATCTAGGGATGACTGCAGACTGGAGGAACTGATATAAACAAGGAAGAAATTGTCCTTTCTATGAATTGCTTAACAATAAAGAAAGATGCCATATTACCAGCCATCTTGCCTGCGTGCCCCAGAATGCCTTCCCTCTCTTCCCAACGTTTTTGAGCAAAAGAAGGCCTGTCAGGATGGCTAAATCCAAAGAGTGCCTTTACATACATTGAGCATCCTTGTTCAGGAGTGGTCTTGATTACTTGATACATAATAAATTATCCAAAAGCAACCTTTGAAGACATACAACCCCTAACACTTTAAAATTAAGACTAAATTCAATTTAGAAAAATTGTAAAACAGTTTCCCTGAAATTAATCTTAAATGAAGTTTCTTGCTTGGCCTCTCGCTCGCTGCAGATAATCAATCTCGACGCGGCTGTGTGAGAAACAGAGGCTACTGAAAGGGAAGTGAAATTAAAGAGAGAAGCTGGGCCAGCAACATGAAAAGAGATATCTAATTATCAGCATTTTATTAGAAACAATTAACTAATATTCAATTAGTTGCCAGCCCTGAAGCAAAGTGACAGTTAGGAAAACAAAGAATGACCCTTGACAAGGTGTTCATATTCTAATAAACGGGAAATGATGGGAATCATTTATTGGTGTTTTACCCCYGGTCAGAGCCTTGGGGCAACTCACCCAGCAAGAGGCGATGGGACTGGCTGCTTGCCAACATTAACTGTAGTTATTACATTCATCCCATGCAGAACACATCCATCTCCTGCTCTGCCTTGACATCCCATTTATTCCGAGATTCATTTGTCATGTCCCCAATCACCAAAATGAATAGAAACTTTCCAGCATGATGGATTGTGGTTCTAATTAGGACTAAAGAAAAGATCCACACTCAAGTAGAGCCCTTTTTCTTTTTCTTCTTCTTCTTCTAATAAAATAGTATTCCTAGCCAACTTGGTGACTAATGTCCTTTTGTRGTGGTTGTCCACTGTAGGTCAACCAGTCATAAAGAAACAGTAGTCCTTCCAGAATGGATTTTTCCTCCCCTAACGACTACACAAATTACTGTAGAAAGAAGTCCAGACGCACTGAAGAGCACGCGCACACAGTTTGCTGATGTGTGGCAGATGTTTAGAATACCARACTTCAGACAACATTTGTCCCTTGTTTGTCCCAGAATTTCCTTTAACAAAATACAGATGAATAGATTTCTGGAATAGCCACTGTAACCAGAATGAGGAAAAAGCTGTAACTTGCTTGACAACTATTAAGATTGTTGATTTTAAAAATCTCATTTTTGTTCCCTGAGTTAAATTTGATACCCACATTTTAAAGTAATGAACTAACAGAGTGCCATTCTTTCAAACTCTAAACTAAGTATCACTTATAATTTGTTGTGTTGCATCTCATTCATTAACAGTATCAAAAGTACTGTTATGCCCTGATATAACAACTAAGAGTTTTTTTAGATGTGCCCTCTGAGGTCTGTCTCGTTTCTCATGTATCAGTTTATGCATTTAATTATTGTGATGTTAAAATGACTGTCTTTAATATGATAAAAAAGGCAATTCCTTCTCCGACCACTCCTTAGCTTATTTTCTGTTCATTTATATGTCTCTCTGCTCTAGACAAATACTAAACCGTGACACTACATATCATTGGGAGTCAATGGAGCTCACTGAGGGCAGCACTAACAAGCAATAATTTTGTTCGAAATGCTTTTCAAGTTAGGGGTAACAACTTAGCTGGTGGTAAGTAAAGCACAAAACGGTAATGGCACAAGCAGAGGAACATAACCAGCAAGGAGATTTATACCCACTGAAAAAGCACCCGTTCTAGTTTGCATTTAAAAGTCAGAAGAGCGTTCAGAAATTTGCAGATACATGAAGAATATCCCAAATCATTAAAATATCCTTAATTAAAATATGACTACTTAAAGGGAGGGAAAAGAAATACACAAGTTCCTATAGAGTCACTTACTACAGTACCAACAACCTGCTACAAAATTCCTCATATTTAAGAAGCTGTATATTCCTTCTGATTTATTTTACTATTCATACTACTTTTACATAGCAGAACATAACATTTCCATTAGAAACAACGGAAAGATTCCAGAAAGAGTCTATTTTAATATGCAATATTTAAAATTATTTTTGGATAGGGAAAAGAACAATTTCTTTTTGAACTTTGCTAAAAGAAAACATCTCAGTTTACCCTGAAATTTAACTTAGCTTTCTCTTGAAATAAAGTTGAAATAAGACTACATGCTGAAAGAAATTTCAGTGCAGAAAAAGCATGTCCTAGCATATGAATTTGAAGAAGGCTTGACAGCAGAGACCAAATTTCTTTTGGCAGGACTCATCATGAAAGTATTATGACCGGTAACAGGCCCAATTTCTCATGGCCTCATCCAGAAGTTCTGTGCCTCTGCGAATATGTATAGCCACATAAATACAGAACATACAGCAACCCCTATATCATCAGTGCAGGAACTGTTATACAACCAGTATTTGTAAAAATGGTCTTTATTTGATTTTTGAGATCAAAGCTCTAGTTCCCTGCCATTTACTGTGACCAAAATATTGATCTGCAATTTTTCTCCTGAATCTTATCCTTTACCTTGAAGAAAACATGATTAACTTTATACGTTGGGTATATTCTGATTTTTTCAACCATAAAAAAACTATCTGTAGGAATACAGAGGGATTTTCCTTTCCTAGTGCTAGCTAGGAGATACACAGCAAGGGTGTCTATATGCAAACACAGCTACAGAGTTGGCTATGGAAAAATTCCTCTGGTGGGAATGGAAACAGGTAACTCTGTTATTGTTTAATTTTATTTTAATTTATAGCAAAGCTACCTATGAGCTTGGCTAGGTGCTTTAAAAATGCTTACTCTAAATGCACAGGAAACAACAAGGTTATTAGGTCTTCCTAAAAGCCCGCTAATTTAAGYGACACATTCAACGAGACTTGGATTTTGTTTCCGCACTTGCTTGAGCACATACTGGTACTTAGACTTTCTGTTTCCCATGGAAGTACCTTCTTGAATCAAGATGTTTTTTCTTTCTGATTTGACTGGCCTACGTAACTTCATGAACTGCATCTACAACAGTATCTAGGCTGTAGCTAGTTGCTCTGTCACTTCATACAACCCTGAAGTATTCCCAGAGACAACAAAGCAGCCTAACTTTAAACACTTATCAAATGCAAAACATTAAAAAATGCATCCAAATAGAACAAAAAAATATGTTTATAGGCCACTGATCTGTTGCAGTTTCTCCCATTTCAGTTTATCCCTGGGACATGGCCATACTCCAACTTGCCAGGGCAAGGTAAGAAAAAGAAACTAAGTTTATAAACGGCCTATCTGCACAAAAAAGAGTTCAGGTGGTTCTGGAAAAAATATAAAAATGTCTCTCAGTTGCTAAAGGCACTGGGACCTTGATGGCTACTGTTCTGTCTCCAGGAAATTTCCAAAAATCTACTCTTCAGTATATTCAGAGAGTATCACTCCTGCATAATTTAAACGAGCGTTATAAATTGTCATTTAAACTGCCTGATCATCTAAGATAAGGTTGGCAGAAGATCCAGAAAGAGCCCTTGAGTGTCAGATTAACACAGCATGCATGAGACAAAAACAGGCACTTTCTTTTATTTTTGACTAAAAATCCTTCAGAAAGAAACTCAAAGCTTCCCTAATTCCTGACCTTTCATTCCAATGAAGAACAAGCAATCTGCAATCTTCTGCTATAATTGATCAGTGTTTAAAACGAATGAATTGTAGATTAATATAATATACTGAGGCCAGAAAAGCAAGATCTTGAAGAGCACTCTTCGAAGCAGATCCCTCGCTTCCACAAAGATGGATAATTTAATCTTTGTCATTGGCCTGTCTCTGTCAAAGAGAACAATGGATAGTCTATTCGCAATTGATGACTATATAGAAATTAATATTAGTAAAAGGTGTCCATTTAGTGTCTCACCTTCTGCGCTAAAGGTGACATCCATGATGGATGTGTCCCAAGACAATGGATTTATCTTTAAAATGGAGTAATTACACAGTGGATGCATGGGTGACATAATGACATTGTGGTTTTATATTAATAAAAGAAAGAAATATTCCTTCTAAAGAAGGAAAAAAAATATGGCTAACATGGTCATTTATGAGGTTTTGGCAGTTACTCTGTAACTGCAATAAGGACTTTYGAATTGTTTAGTTTACATTAGAGTCCTGTATAATTTATGTAACTCATGATTAGCATTCAAATGACAAATCCCAGTTAGGAAAATCTGAGGTACTGATGCACTCCTAAGTCTCCCACCTTTGTCCTGCAACCTTTCAAATAGGTGGCTCCACGTTATAGAAATAAGAGGTGAAGTAGACAGGGTTCAAGGTGGGAATAAATGGCCCTGACTCTACTTCCAGCTCTGCCTCCGACCTCCTTTGTGCCACTAGTTTTCTGGTTTAGCAAGTGAACATCTCGGTGCTCCCTCTGCTGTCCTCAAAAACCCAGCCTTGGTAGAAATGCCTTGGAGAAGTATTGGCAAAATGACCGGACACTGCACAAAGTCTCATGAAACTAAGCTGGGATGGATATTCTCTGAAATCAGGCTCCTGAGTCTCAATTCAGTGTACCGCTGGTATCAACAGCATCTGTTCCCGYGGGATTTATCACCGTGCCCTGCTAATGCTTGGGAGAACAACACCCGTTAGGCGAGGTGCAGCTGAGCTGAGCAAAGTTTCAGACTGATTCCCCCCCGTCAATCAAAATATACAGATTTCCCCCATTACTAAAAATTTTTTCCATCCTGTAGCTGATGTTCAGGGTGCTCCAGGCAAGTGTTTTTTAAAAGTCAAAACGGTGTTCCCATATTCAAAATAAAGTATCTCATATAGAAAACTCCAAATTATCTTGTTTTGAAGTTTCCTTTAAAACAGAAAGCTAAATTTTGAACTAAAACCAGTCCATTTTTACATTGGTCCCATGAAATGTATAATTGGACCTAAATAAAACTTTTAATTTGCCCAACTTTATCCCTAAGAAGAAGCAGCACATTGAACAAAACAAAAAAAATCAGTTATTTGTACAGATTAAAGGGAATGTCCAGCCCCCAGTAACCTCTGGTACTTCAGGAAGTATAAAATGCCATTTTGGCAGCAGACGTATTCACGTATTCAGCACTGGAATCATTCTGATTTGGGGGGGGGGTGATATAAAAGCATTCTCGATTTTCGCGCTTTAAAACCTCAAATAATCAAAGGCAAACAGAAATTTGTGTTTCTGCTAGGACTGATTAAAATTTTGTTCAAATTTAGGATTTATTAAGAAACTACAAAAAGTTTCCAYTATATTAAACAAGAAGCCAAAATTCACTCTCTGTAACTTTGCTAGGATTTCAGTGAGAATTAGATGCCAAATCAAGCAATTCTGAAAGCTAAGGAAYGAAATAAGGTCTCTTTTTAGTAGTATATCATATGTTTTGTGTGTTGGTTCTCATTTATATATTGAACTGTAAAGAGTTAAAGAATGGATAGTATTATACAAACAAGCAGTAAATTAATTTAAATTGTCATTGTAAGATACAGCAGAAAGAAGTCACGTCTCTTATCTCACGAAAATCACACATTTTGGGCGTCCCAGTCTGCAACTGCTTGATACAGCTTAATAAAACGGCCATTGAACATGGACAGTTTACATAAGAAGTCGGTTTTTACAATGACRTTCTGAATCTGTTTTCACTGGAGAGCTCCCATTCCCAGCGCTTAAACTCTAAAGGCAGCAAAAAATATTAAATGCTTTCCAACTTCTACTTTTCTATATAATCCACAGCTATAACTGCCTCAGGGATTTTATGAGTTAGGCAATGAGATGGGAGTGAACCATGAAAGACTAAATTAAGACGTGGCCCATAGTTTAAAGGCATTTGAAGTCTCAATCTGAGAAAAGAACAAATACTGGCTTTGAATTTAAAGCAAAGATTCAAAACCATTTCTCTTCTTAATTTGAATTAATTTGCTGATCCATGCTTCATATACTTTCCTTTCAAGGCTGACTGTTAATTTAGTAAAGGACACATCTCCAACTGCTCTAAGAGGAAATGTTTCCAGCACGAGTCAGCTGTTTAGCCACCTCTTCCCAGGTCACCAGGCTGCGAGCTAATGACTAAACCCATCAGCTTACTCTAGTCTTCTGACTCAATAGGCACCGGACTTTTCTCACAAGTTGTTTCTGAAACACTGTTCAGTAAGAAAAATATGTAACTACAGACCAGAAGGAGCAACTCAGTGTTTCTCCAACAAACTTCCACTTTCTTCATGCAAACAAATGCTTAAGTAAATTTTGAAATATCATTTACAGATGTCTCTCTTACTTTCAATATGATAATAATTCTATAAATCCAGTCACCTAACTGCTAAGAAAGCAGTTCAGGTTTTTAAAGAAGACACTCAGCAATAGTAACTATGGAAGCAACGAGCAAAAGACACTTCTGCTAATATTATGAAGATTATGAACTACAAAATGCATCCAAATGAGATGGATTGTACAGCTGCAAGCAATAACCAAAAAGACCATACCAAAGGTATACAACAGGCATTGAGTTATTTGAGGGAACAGATGAACAGCTTATGAACTCTGGTTCAAATTATCCAGTTATTACAAAAGTGGTGCATCATGGCCTAATGGTTCAGCAAATACAGGAAAACTGGGCCATTAAGCCAGGAGAGGAACAAAGCTCTACAGTAGGGAGAAAGCAACTTATCTGAAGGATCAGCCAACATCAGGGCTAGTACAATTGCACAAAAACTAAGAGATGAAATCCAGAAATGGATTATTAGTATCTTCAGATTCTTCTCCCTCTCTGAGGTTGTTCTTACCCAGAAAATGAAGAATTTTGCTCCCAAGCCCCAATCATACGTAGCCTCAGAAGCAGTCTGCTTCTTAAAGAGATCCTAGAACTCAGAGTGGTACTAGTGACTTCACACAACTGTTTCTTGTACATGAAGTTTTATATGTTCAGTGCCAAAGGCAAGATTTTAACATTCAGAAAGTGGAACCAAGGCTAAGGCCAGGATTTTGAGGCACCTACAGGGCTTGGACATTAAATTTCTACTGAATCCCAGTGGGAGTTGGATGATGACAAGGTTAAAAGAATCCACCGCAGAAGATCCACTGTTTTGAGAGTTTTACCTCAAACCTATTTTGTCCCCTTTAAGCATTCCAACCAGAAGGCACCATTTCCATATCAGTATTTCAGATATCGCACTCTTTTGCACCACACATTTATCCAATGATCTGATTTGGTGGCCCCCAAAGGTGATTTTGTGTTTCCTGGGATTGCTGTTTGTTTGAAGGAAAATATGGAAACTGAAAATAGATTTTTTTTTATTTAAATGAAATATTCTGGATTTTAATGAATTAGMCTGTTTATTTACATGTCTTATTTAAATGATGTGTTTCCGCAGATGTTTCTGGTATAGCTGGCAGGAAGCAAAGGGTCTAGCAGACCTTGCCTTTTGCACACAGTTGGTCTATAAAATTCATGACTTTTCCACAATCCAAACCAGCTTTGTTTTRTTTGCAAAATAAATCCATCAAAAAAGACTGGTCTTGAGCTCATCCTTTTACTGGAGTTTATCCTTTTTCCCTCTGTAGCAGGAAAATTGGTACTGGAGCACACTTTAAAACTAAAATTAAGATGACAGCGTTGACTTTCCTCTCTGAAGCTGTGTTATGGAGCCTGGCATAGCACTGGGATGCACATCCCACTGGAAGAGGCAAGAAGTTCATTTCAATTTTTGTACCCCGAGACCTCTGCAGAGCAGGTTTACAGTTAAGGGCATAGTACTTTGAGGGATCTTCCTGCCGGTTGTACACGGACAAACCACAGTCTCCAAACTGCCACAATCACTGGTCCTACTTTCTACAGCTTGGATAAACTCCTTGCGTAAGACTAATGGGCTTCCTCYGATGAGGCACACGCCGCCTCCTCCTGGCCATCTCCCAGGCTTGGTTTGCCCCGGCTGGAGCCCGGGTCAGGCTCGCAGGCGCTTGCTGCCCTTTCCTAGAGATTTAAAGGGCTTGGGCAGCTGCGCCGCAAAGCTCGCTACCTCCACCACGCAACCAGGCCCAGCCACCCCAAGATGTCCAAGCAACCAGGGACTGCACCCACTGTGGCTTTATAGCACATTTAGTCCCTCATAATAGTACAAAGCACTGAATCAAAATGGGAATGATTTACACTCACTTTTATCCTAGTGTAATSAATGAAATGAGGTTTAACACTCTGGAAAACCTGGGCCTGGCTCTATTTTCAATTCTATTTTCAGCCCAAAAAACAGCCACTGGGATAAAAGTCAGTCACTGATGAAGTTCTCCAGTCTTACTTAACTCCCTCCTTTCAAAAGTTTTAATAAAGTTGTAGTTATCATAAACATTTGCCCCACAGGAACTTTTCCCCTTTGAAAAAAAACCCAGAGTGCTCCCAGGCTGACTCTTATCCTGATATTTCCTATAAACATACAAAGTGCAATCTGTGACACAGCCCCAAGGGTCATTTAGAGGTCTTGTGCCATGTTGAACTAATTATAAAAAAAAATTGGCAAGAAAGCAACACATGACAGGTTTATATATTTCAGAGATATCTTCTGCAGAACACTAAGAAAGAGTCCAAACAAACAAAAAAACTGTGACATATATATAGTCTATAAAAAAATCTGATTTTTTTTTAATTTCTTAAGTTTTCATAACAACTACTTTTTCACTCTTATGAACATTACCTACTTCTGGGTGGCCTCTGATACAAGTGGCTTAATCTTATTACCATTGTGCTGTAGGATGCTATCGCCAGTGAACCACCAAGCACAACTTTCCTATGGCTCCAGGTGCAGAATTACCCTGGGCGTAACTCCCACCGGCTTCACCTTAGCAAAGTTAAAGGTAGAAAGAAGAATATTGTCCTTTGCTCATTTCCAACTGCCTCCCCTCCCTCCAGCCCCACTATAAGAAAAATCAAGTCTGGCATCTTTGAGTTTCTAATAGCTCTATGCCACTAGTTTTGGTTATTTCCTCCAAAACTAAATCTTCTGACAATTCACGGTTATGCAAGGCAAAACCTTTTTGTCAAAATACACGCTTTTGCCTACTTTCYTTACTTTACTCACTTTAAAGAAACAGGGTTTTTAAAAGAAAGTACCATACCAAAAGCTACGGTTTAAATAAACGTAGTTCTGTGCTCAGTGTGCGAAACGCACCCAGCTGCGAACCTGCCATGGACTTTCTGTCAGACGGGTTGCCTGGCCCCGGTGTCGGGCGCGGACGTTAACGTCTCCCTCGGAGGAAGGCCTTCAGGAGCGGGGAAAGCTCGGGGCTTCATTCAGCCTTTCGCTGCCCAATCTGAAGCACCTGCTCGCTTCCAGGACACCTTCCCGGCRTTCGGGGCAGCCTCCCCAAGGCTGGGTGCCCCTCGCATTCGCTGCGTCACTGGGGGACAAGCAGTACTTGGGGAACAGTCACGGACATGGGCTTTTTCTAGGCAATCCCCAACAGATTAGTTTAATGGTCTTCAACCTTCTGATTTGCAAATGTCAATATATTTTTCAGTGGAGATCCAGAAAAATTAAGCTTCAAATTTGCTTTTTCAACTCTTTTGTGAGCACCCTAGAAATGACCCATACCGGACTGCAAGCCACCAGCTAGATGCTATATATATTCATGAGAGCAAATATTTTCAGAGACTAGAAGCTTAGACTAAGAACAAGCCATCGAGCCCATCTCAGAAGAACTAATCAGGAATGAACTCTGCTCGTAGAGACAACCCTAAAAAATGGTGTAAACTGAAAAGTACTATATGAAGTAAAGGTCCACAGGCAGATGAAAAGAGCCAGTGTTTCTTCTGCATTCTGCACTTTCTAAGAATCACAATTATTGCTTCTCTTAACCATGATCCACACCCTGACGTGAGGCTATTCTACACAAGGTGAAATCATGTAAATCTGCCTATTTGACAATGAATAGGCAGTCTGAAAACATGATGCTAACCTTAGCGATAGTTAGCGTGGCCTAAATATCAGCATTTACAATTTTAATTCCTAAGAATAAAAACATTCTTATTTCTCAGAAAAAAAAAAAAACCCTCCCATGCCAGTTTCAGTAAAAAGCAACTTAATTCAAAAGTTAAAGCACTAGTTAAGCTGGGCACATAGATCTCTTAAAATATGTTCAAGCTTTTCAACACGGATAGCCATGAAACTGTAAATGCCCTAGCAGCTTTGCAGTTATACACTCTAAAACCAGAAAGTGAAYATTGTATGATGGAAGGAAAAATAAGGTATTTTATATGGGACAGATGTTAAAATATTGCTTTTTGGCAGCCTCTTCTCCTGTGATCATGTTCGCTTTTATACCGAGAGTCAGGCAAGCTAGCCTTTCTGAATACTGCACAAAGCCCCTCCTAGGTCTCGGATACATCTGCCATCCAGAAAGTCAGCACCTCGGCAACTATCCATCCTCGTCATAAAAATTCACATATTTCACATTTTCAATCCTACCAGAACGTACAAGTTACATACAGATGGTTAGAAGAACCCAAGAAAGGAGACACTCGGGTCAATAAAGCAGAAAGCAAACAAACCCCCAGAGAGGAATGCTTCTTTTCACCACTTTCATGATTTCCCTATTCTTGAATGCGATTATGTGCATTATGTAAAGCCATACACAGATAAGAGCAGTAATAGTTGCAGAAAAATAATACCAGGACAGCTGATAGACATGAAGAAAATGGACAGTCTTTTGGACTCCCATTTACTTCCCAGTGTTAAGTTATTGATAAAYAGGGAAAGAGTGCATCAGACTCCCAGGGAAACGTTTATGGTAGGAACTCAATATTCATCAGGACAGCAAAGATCTGTAATTGCCCTTCCCGGACTTTCTCAGTATTTAGATCCACATCSTTGTCAGGATACAGAACACAGAAAGGATTTACTCACCACTGAAATATAAATGTGATTTACAGAAAGATGAATCATATATTTATTAATTTCACTGACAAATGCTGTGAGTAGTAGTCAGTCAAAATGAGTGATTATATATGCATAGATATATGTATATATATAATGACCAAACTCCAACCACACATTTGATAGCTGAACTATTAGGGCAGTATTTTTCAACATCATGTACCCAGCAGGAGCACAAGCTGAAGCGTTAGGAGGCCTGTTCGGAGCCTGCCTTCCTGCTCTGAGAAGGCTGAAAGGCCACCAAATTTTTGGCTACTTGTTCAAATTACATCTAAATTGCTTGCGGGGGGAGGCAGGGGGTGATGTTCATAATAAAGCAGTAGGTGTGCAGCACGCAGACCTTACAGCTTCACCACAAGTCTAATTATGAAAGATGCTGCACTAATTTGAATTGACCTTATAGATCTTATTCATGTCCAAAGTGTCACTAAAGGCTCCTGGTCTGCCTGATACAGTGCTTGCACAGCTCCAAGAGGCTGCGTGAAATKGTGCTTTCATGAAATCTGCAAAAATTCCCCTAATAATGGACGAGAAAAGGAGCAATTATTTCACTTAAGACCTGCAACTCGCCATCCACAATTTTACCTTTTCTAGTGACCTTCTTAGCACATGAAACAGAGATATTGCAGTCAGATGGGAAAGAAAAACACCTTGATCTTGTGTGGAAATGCAACAGGTAGGAGTAGACTGATGGCATTTGACGTTAAGATTTATAGAAAGTGTCGTTTCACTTTACTAGCTCTTCCCAGCCAGCCTGCCTGTACCGACAGCGAGCAAGGGACCTTCAGAAGAGATACAGACCCCAGCAGTCAAGGTTTAGTAGCAACTCAGATAAAAATAAAAGCTATGTGTAAATATTCATTCTAAAGTTGCACTGAGAAAATGAGATTTATTTTCCAGATGATCCCATAAAAACCAAAAAGGTTTCCTCCAACGACAAGGTGCCTAACCTTAAATTTTACTTGTTAATAAAAAGTACTGCAGGCTAAATATTACTATCAGTTGGAGGCAAACTGATGCAGCTAACATTGCAAATACCTGCATGAGACATGACCCGAATGTTATCACAGTCAAATCACCTGAATGCTTATCACAGTCAAGTCTTTTATTTTTCTGCCTTTCATTTAACTTTGATAAAGAATAAAAGTCATGAGCACACAAATACAGAAATATACTATTAAATTCAAAATATTCCACTGATTTTTAGCTGAGTAACATCATGTGCAAAGCTATAAAAATTGAATTAAGACAAATTTGAAATGCTCTTTGTTTTCTGTTGTTTTAATTTCCAGTTTTCATGTTTTTTCCAGAGGCTGGTTTTAGCCTATTACACACAATATCTCTCTGAGTCTTGCCCTGTCAATCATTTGGCCATATATTTTACTGTTCATTGATGCTTGTAGATCTTAAGGCTTTGTATTCTGAAGCAAGCAATAGGAAATGTGTGTTGAGCTTAAAAAAAAAAAGTCTTTCATTGACACGTGCTTTGGTTAAATCAGAGATATAAGTATTAAAATTTCCACCAGCATTGTTCGGCAGGGTACAGCATGGGAGTTTTTCAGACGCTAAGGGGAAGCTGGTGGCAAGCCCTGCAACCATTATACACTGCAGATCGAGATTTTTAAACACTTCACTTCTTTTTCAGTCATTAGTGTCTTCTTAAAACAACATCATGCTTTGTTTTCTTGATCAAAGCCACAGACTTCGGAGTTTGAAAATAAATTTCGCTTTGGTGTTTTCCCTTCAAAACGTGTCAGTCCCATAAGCAGGCTAATCTTTGGTGATGTATTATGATGGATTGCACTTATCCGTGCAAATTGCCTAGATAGACAGCTTGCCACTCATTAAAAGGAACTGCTCTCCCTCACACACACTAGCACCACATGCACGCTCGCAGGCGAGCGAGGGCTGGATGGACCTAAGTGCTCACAGATGAGTGCCGAGGAAAYGCCACTTTGCCCGGATCCATCACAGAGCTGGTAGCAGTGGCTAGGACCGGTGCTTAGGAGATAGGCACCCTTTTCCAGGCACCCTACACCCGGCAGAGCACCCAAGGCTGCACAGTGTGTTATGCCGGGCTACCTRGAAACACCGAACCGCCCTGGAACGGCAAACGGCAGCTCCGAAGGACAATCTCAGCAACTCGCCGCTTCCATAGGCCTTTCCCGTTGATCTGCCACCCCGCTAGATGCATTTATGAGATCTTTACRCACAGATTGCTATCCACAAGGTTACCAAAGAGTTTCTCGTCATTTCTAGGGCATGAACATCTTACCTCTGGACTTTGGTGGGAATATTGCTCGAGTAAAGACAAAGTAGGATCCCATGACTACTTCAACCACTAAGGTATTTCTCTTCAAACATATTACAGCGCTAGCTTAGTTTAAAAAGAAGTGGGAAGATTTAAATTATCCATATATTTACATAATTTTMAAATTCTTCACTTCCTACATGTTTTCCCTCTTCTACCTTATACAAAAAATGCCTGTGTATTATGTAAATTGGGGCAGAGTTTGATATTCCAGAAAAAGGTAAAATACTTCAGCTTGAGAAGGAAAAAAGCTATCAGTGAAATTACTAAACACAGCTGATCTCCTGTTAAATCCCTATGCAGTCACATTAGAACAAATACCCAATTAATTATATTCTTGTGCGCTGTGATCCAGAATACTTTATTTATCACCTTAAAACACATCTACTGCTAGACATCTAATGAGCAGTAGCTTTTCCTGGTAATACAGATAATCTCTTTATAGAGAATTAGTTCTTGGAAAGCAGAAATGCACCTTTCCTCAAATTCCATTTTATACTTTCAATTCCTGAGGAAATGTGGAGAAGCTCACTTGGAAGCAAGGGAAGAGGGAAAGACAGATTAAGGATGTTACAGTAACATTTTGTTCAACATCTGCATGCTAGAGAGATTACACAATCTTCAACAGATCAGCAAAAGAAGATTTGAAGTGACCAACGTTAAACCTTCTAAGCAACTGAAATGCTCCACCTTCTTCCTCACCACCCAGGCTAACCTCCCCGAGTCCATGGCATAGAAATACTCCAAATCCCACCTAGCTATTAGCATTTTTTTCTGTCCACCTTTTAAAAACCACCGAAGGCCATACCCCCACAGGCTTGGAGGCAAGGCGGCGTTGGCAGTGCACACTCTTGGGAGGGTCCAGGCTTGCTGGGAAAAGGCAAGAGCCCCCTTTCTCACCCCTCCATCAACACCTCATTATTTATTTACAATATTTAACATAGAAACACACATTTCTGCAGTTCTCATCAGAACATTTAGTTGATGCATTAAAGACAGCAAGTGGCTGTAGACACTGCCAGACCGCGGCCCGGTGACACGCTCCATCAGGAGGATGGAGAAAGGGCCRAGCTTGAGAAATCCCTGGCCATGTCCCAAGCTCTCATCGTCCTGCTACGCGGTGAACGTGGAGACAAGAAGCGTCTCACAGCAGCYAGCGTAGGGGAGGTATGGCTGACGCCACGCAAGTGTTAAGAGGTAACATTGACCAGCAAAAATTTATGCTGTCAAAACCAATTTTCTAACAGATCTGTGATGAAACGGTTCAGYTGGTTGCTAAAGGGAGATGATAAGAAGCTCCACTCCACTTCTCATTCGCCCGACGCTTGAAACCATGCAGGAGGCCTAAAGACGCATACACATACTGAGAGGTGCGTTAATACAGGAGTCTTCTCTCTTCCACATCTAATATTAATGTGCTTTTCTGTTCCRTGCTCCGGGTTTACAACAGCAGCAGCGGGGCCCAGGAGAGCATTTCCCCTCTATTGTAGGCTGCAAACGCTGCAGCGCCCTGCACCRGGAACAAGCCACGTGCTGAAATCGCAGTGGATGCAGCTGCAGTAGAGTGAACCCCTATTTTGGTATCACTGCAGCATATCAGGCCATAATAGACCAGTGTAGCCACTCAAATTTCCCTAATGCAAACACAGCCTTGAGCCTCCTAAAAATCATGTCAAGCTCACACCAAAGAGATACAAGATTGATTTTACTGCTTGCTTCAGAATCCACTGATCGTAATCTTGAAGTTCCCTAAGATCAACCTCAGAAAGAGCACTTTCGTTAAATTTCTTCCGATTTTCATATTTGCCATCTAGTACCTTGCATTTGATAGAAAAAAAAAATTGCTACTTTGACCTGATGCATAGCAATGCAGTGTGAACCAATGAGAGTCAATTTGCCGGGCATCAGCGAGACATAATGTGGTGGCATACTATGTCGATTTGAAGAGTGAATCAAAATGCTGAAGCTTTTTCTTCTGTGATATCTGCAAATCGCTGAATAATGTGGTTCACTGACCAAGTGAATTATTTTCAAGGAGTTTGGCACTTCTTTAATTACAAGATATGTAAAAAAGAAATGGAAACACGCTGTGCATATTTCTTTATGGCTGCTGAACTTTTCTTATGGAAAAGCACCTGTTTTTATTAAACTGTCTCTAGAAGGCATAAAATGTACAAGGTACAGGTTGACAATATATTTCTAAATGCATATAAATTAGCAGCTGAACAATCTTAAAGTGTGGAWCATCCATGTATACATATTGTACATACACAAGCAATGCTACACACAATACAAATATGCAGCAAATAGATTTCCTCCTATTATGCATGTCTTTAAATTTAGGCAGCATACCAACAATATTATAATATTTCTATTGTAACTCAGGAAGACTTAAAAAAAAATCACATTGGGCTCTATTTACTAAACATTTATGTGCCCTTTATGCTTCAAAAATCAGGAATTTGCATGCTGACAATGATTATGTTAATGCCCTGTTTTGAGAATCAGGTCCCAGAGGGTTCCCCAGCTGAAAGCAATTMTGCTTTAAAGGTTTCATCATGGTCCAAATCAGTGGTTCTTAAGACACTGGTTTTTAGTAACACAATAAACACACTATTAGTTCATTGCTGTTTGCTTCCCTCTCAAGCAGCGAGCCTTGCTTGCCTTGCAAGAGCAGCCTCCACGGAAGGTTCTCTTTATTTGCTAATTTYGCAGCATTGTGGCAGATGACATGCATGTTTTAAACCTTCACTCTGGGTAAAACCTTGCAGTCTTGACTCAAAGGACCAAAATTCATAGCTGACCCTGCTTTGAGCAGGCATAGGGATGAGGTGACTCTCTAGGTTCCTTTCAACCTGAATTATTCCATGATCCTACGATCCTCTATAGTCCAGCTCTTCAGGCTGAGGCAGGCACACTGCAAAAACACATATCTAATCATATTCTGGCCTCATCCTGGACAGCTGGACCATTTCGGTCATTGAGTCAAGACTGTACATTTTACCTAGACCAAAGGCTTAAAACATGCATGCCATCAATGTTTCTCAAGCATGCCTTTAATTCAACAGCAAGAATTGTCAAGGAATATGATTTCATGTTTCCTCCTAAGTTAAGCTACTTTTGTTAGGGCTCATGTGCTAGGGAACACTAAAAATGTTCCATCAAGACCTTTCCGTAACTTGGATACCTACAGCAGGGCTAGATGAAGATTCAAAATACTGCTGAATTCAGTGTCACTTTTAGCAACATGCTAAAATTTGCATTCAGAGAGAAATAAGTTTTATACCAAAAAGGCAATGCAACAATCATTTTTKTCACACTTAGAGCACCTAATATGAAAATAGACCTCTGAAATTTGCCCTACCTCAACAAAAGATCATAAAATATAAGTGACACTAGAATGYATTGTGAAACTAGAAACCATTTATGTATTTTAACTTGACTGACATATTACCAAATTCCTTCGTTTGAGTTGCCGGGACTCTGAAGGGAAGGACAGCACAAGCCCATCTCAATTTCAGAGACCAAATCCCCTTTCCATTTGGCTTTAAACACTTGGAATCTCTATTCAGCAGCGATGGGCTGGTGCAGATTGCTGGTGAGCAACAGGGAGGAAGCAGTTCAGTTCMCTATATAGTACCTAGGCAATCTCTCTGTGCTTCAGACTGAGGTACGCCCTCAAAGCATATCTCCAACTAAACCACATCAAGATCATCTGCACCAAGAACAAAGCAAATCCAGGCTAGTAAGGACAAAAAGATCACTGCGACAGACACCAGCTAGCTTTAGTATCTCACGCAGCCGCACTAGCAAAGAGCTTAGTGTAGTTTGGTTGCTCATGTATACTCCTGCTCTAAGAGTTACATGACAGTGATAACAGTCTAGTGAGGTTCATGCTAGCTTGACTATGTCTGGAGCAGATGCAGTGGATTACAGCATGTGTCGTGTGGACAACATGCTCTCCAGGGCCACCTCAGATGTGGAGGATGGACACCTTTCAGGAACACTCATCTTCTCCATTGAGAAACCTTCAAGCTTGGAAGCCTAATTTGATTGGCAGGGTGAGCATGTTAAAGAAGCAAGAAAAAATGGACTGGATGCTTTATTTCTTAAGCATATTACACCGTCTCTAAGTAAGGATGTTCAAGCCTAACTTCCAGTAAAAAATCAGGGAGGTCAGAGAGCAGCAGGCCAGCAGAGGGGCAGTTTGGGGGGTCTGCAAGCATGCTGGTATGCAGCAGGGCAGCTACACTCGGTGTGCAGTCCGCCAGGCTGGGGTGCAACACAGCCTCAGCCCGGGACATAAATGCGAGTGTGCCACCTCCATGCATGCTTTGATTACTTTGGGAAAGCACCCAAGGTGGAGAGCGGCAGGAAACCCCAGCACACTCGCAGAGGAGCTGCAGCCCGGATCGGCAGGATGACCACGCTCACCAGCTTGCCAGACAGCGTGCCCTGCCCTCATTGCGGGCAGAGCCACATGCACGTGGTGCTACTTCAAGGGACCCTTTTGTTGCACCAGCTGCTACTCCTTGGAAAGGGAGACCCAGCCTGGGATGTCACGGATGAGCACAAAGCTCACAAGCTCTCATGTCTTAACAGAGGAGAAGCAAGGCTCCGTTCCGTTGTGCCAGAATAAATAAGGTGCAAAGGTAGCTCGGATGGCTCTCAAAGCTCTTCAGTGCTGGCAGGCAATCTGAATCACTTGAACGAAAAGCTTAGGATTTCTTAGGGAGAGCACCACACCTCAATGCCTTCAAACTGTTTTTGTGCTTCTGTGATCCTGGGCAGCTTTGCGTTGCCAGGACACAGCCCGGACACAGGTTTTCTCAGGTTGTTTTCTGCACGCTTCAGCCAGAGGATCCYTCCCTAAGTGACTGTAGGGCTTTTCGCTACAGCCTACACATGCCTGGGAGCAGGGGCCGAGGGTCTCACCCATGGCATGTGGTGGCAGTTTTTCCAAGGYTGTCTGGCAACATCACTCAGGCTGTGCTACCGCTGCGTTCAAGCTGGGGGGGGAGTCAGTGGCAGTGTGGGACAGTGACCAAGTTTTCAGACTAATTTATATTTTATCATTTAATGAAAAATTTTCAGAAGTATTGCAACATTATCTGCTGGRAAAAAAAAACAAAAAGAAGTCTGGAGAACACATTGGTCTACATTTTAAAATTCRCATTTACAAAAAATAATGAAGTCCCAATACAAGCTTGTGGCTCCTCGTTTAAGAAATTGATCGACGCGTATTTATTTTTTTAATCCATCTGCATAAAACCTCCAGGTTTGGGTCCTACCAGCTATATGCTAGACTCAGTGAGACAGGAGCACAAAGACTTCAAAAAAGTACCAGTAACCACAGAACGAAAGGTAACTGAAATCCTGTCCCTCTTCATGCTCGAGTCCCCATGCACTGCAGCAATTTCTGTAGGAGATGGCAGAAAAGCAATTTCATATAGGAGAACACTACAAAACTTTGTCTCAGCTTCCAGGGTGAGCACCAGTAACAATATGCATCCTTCCATCCTTTCGAACGAAGGATGAGTGATTACAGAGTAAAGTAAGTTTTCTCATCAATAAAAATCCATCAGACATGCTTCTTTCTTTGTGCAACTTATTTGTAACTTTAACACCACCACATACACAGCCTTCTAGAAAAATAWTTGATCCCACTGCCCTGGATACAAGCCACCTTCTTGGATGCTGGCAACGATTAGCATTTCATGCATATTATTTCCGTTTGCAGAAGGCTGACGCCAATGTACACGTGCAGGCTTATGCGCAAAGTTCCCATGAAAAAGAAAAAACGGGGGGGGGGGGGAGACAGAAAAGAAATCATACAATGTAAGATTTGGTGATTTCCCTGCCACCTTTTGTGCTAAAAAAAAATAAAAAATAAAAAAAATAAATAAACCATCTACTCAGTCAACATGTGCTACCAATAAGTTGGTCTAATTAATGGCAGACTGCAGAGAAACTGAGAAGTGTTCTTTATCAGCAGAGGAAAGAAGCACAAGTYGGCTCCTGATGTTTAAGGTTACTTGCAGGAAACTATCTACCCAGGGAGAGCTGCAAACCCTGCTTGTCTTTCAGAGGGCAGAAAAAGAAAAGAAGAAAAAAAAAAAGTAACACTAGTTTTATTTCAACTGATGCCAGGACACACAAAAGGTACGTTAGGAGCTCTTGTATGAAAGCAGCACGACACTTCCACTTGGGTTTTCTTCCCAATGCCAGTGGCTAATATGAAGCATGGTAAAAATTAATCCAAAGATTCATTTAAGAGGTTGAAAATATACACAGATAACATTATATTTAATTTTTAATTATTCTGTCAATCAGCACAACTGCCCATTGGTCTCAGTCTTCCCTAAAAACTACATTTGCAGCTGGCTCACAGTGAACGACGGCATCTGGTACGATAACCTGGAAGTTGCACAAATCGGTTATGTACAGGTAGGCTAATCCCACCTTTATTAACTATGCAAAGCTCTTGCCAAAAAACGAAGCACAAGCCATTTAATTAAAATGGTTGTGTCCTATCATCCAGAATCTCAGGCTTATAAAGTAAAGATTAAAATCAAATTAATGGAGTCTTACAGCTGATTTGCCTCCACACAGTTTGTGAGCACAGCTAATAGAGATCTTCTCTCCCTGTAAGAAAATGCATTTTTCCCAGTTCCTGCTTCTAAATCTTTGGTACAGAAAACCAGGTCATCAGCCCTGCACAACTCCACACTGAAGAGATTCACTGTGTTACCAAGATGTTGCAGACATTTAAGAATTTGTTTGGAACAACTTTTAAAAAGAGAGCGATGCAACAATTTCAGAAGAAACTATTAACACAGATTAGGCACCATCAAACCACCAAGCATCAGAGATTCCTGTTTCCTCTGGCCTTCAATGAAAGGTAAGCATAACATCCCAGCTTTGCCTTTCTCCATCTCCTAAAATAGTAGTCTAACAAMACTGGAACTGTCATTCTGGAGTGCAGGGAAGTAAAGTAATATTAAAACCAGCTTTCTCTCCACAAGGTAATACATATGACTTCTTTCAGGGGAGGATTAACTTCAAGTGCAAAGAAAACTAGGGCAAACAAAAATGCAAGCATGGAAATCTAAAAATATTCTCTTTAGTCCACAGAAAAGTAATTCTATATAGAATCTGTGGGATGAGAAGTAGAACATCTCCAAAAGAAACTTTCATGCACAGAAGACATGGGAAGGAATATTTATTTAACATTGAAGYGTGGCTTGAAACCCATAGCTACATCATATTAAAAAAAAGAAGCTATGGCAGAGTACAATATTACTCTGAAGGACCCTATTTAGCTTTTCACAGTCTACACACAAAGAGGTACTAGCTGTCAAGGAATGTGTCCAACACTGAACTGAAAATTTGTAGAAATTTTAAACCATAATCATTGGCATTTAAAGTGGAGGAAAGGCTGGTGGGYGCTTTTTTCCAGGGGTGGAAGGAAAAGAAGGGGCATGAAATGACAGAAGACTGTTTTTAAACTGAACTCTAGGTGGAAATGCAAAGACAAAGTTCATAACACCCAAAGAACGGAATATATATCATTCTAGACAGGGCCTGGAAAAGAAACAATAAACAGATAATGGATTTCTACCTTTCCAGCGAATGTATTGGGGAAAATAAACTCTTCAAGAAAGAATGGAGCCAAAACGAGTTTCTCATTAGAATTGGTATTTCATCACGTTAAAAAACTCACTTCGCACTAGATGTATTTTCCTATGAGTGGACAGAGTGATGCAGGGCAAAGTGTGCTGGAAATGATGGTTCTTGCTATATGCAAAGGCAGAAAGAACAGTTGTGATTAACTTGGAGTTTTATGCAACTTCAGACCCAGTTTTGTCACAAAGAAAAACAGTATTCTGGTTTTAATATCTGTCTAATTTCTAGTTTAATAGTTTTCCCCTTGAAATAACTTTTCACCAGATTCCTGGAGCAGGTGTTATCTTTCCTCCATAAACCTTGAGATAATGTAACTATAATGATTTTCCAAATAAAAAGTGAAAGGCTATCAGGACAAATATCTCCATTTTTATTCCATTGAGATATTATTATGGTGATGGTAATAATTCCACAGAGGAATTACTGAGAATACACACTCAGCTCTGACCTGACCCAGCTATAACTCAGATGATACCTTTCCTAAGTTGAAAGAATTTATTTTCATTTTCAGCTGAGCTCATCTCATCAAAATGCTTCATTGTGACAAAGAGTTCATTGTTCCTGTGCAAATTGCAGTTACCACTAAAGCCCTGCTATTAAGAACCAGACACTGCTACAGTAAATTCAACCAACAGGGAACTCAAGTTGGGAAGAGAATTTTCAGATGAACAAAATAAATAGTTCATTATTATTTCGGTATTAGCAACTGTCRCATCCTTGGCGTAATGCCACAGCAACGTATACATTTAAAACACCCTTTTGGTAATTGCCTGTATTAAATCAACGCTAATATAAGCTGCAGACACAGAATTTAAGAGTGAAACATGATCTCCTCCTAAACTCTACATGCTGTAGCCTTGTAGTCTCGATGGTGGAGGGATATATGGCGCRGCTGGTGCAAAAAGGTAACGTGTGCCATTAGGCCATTTTTCAGGAACACAACTTTCTCCTCAAGGTCAGGCATTCAGATCAGAAGTGCTTGCATGTCTGAAACCTTGACTGTATCCTCCAACAACATCAGCAGATTTAACAAAAGACCTTTCCTTAAGCCCTGCTTTATTTTGCTTGTTCCCATACAGGYACTCAGAAGCGAAGATCGTCAGGTCTCATCACTTGCTTTGCTCTGTCATCTCAGCTGAGGCCTTTAATACTACCAGGGCATCATGGCCTGTCAGCACAGGACGAGATATTTTCTCCAGGAAATACCGCCTAGGAAATCAGCAGCTGCCATCCAAATTCGTCTTACAGTGAAGATCCATTAGGATCTGGCAACGGCAAGAGCAACACCAGCAACATTCAAGGTTAGAAAAAGAATGGCTAAAAGACAAAGCATGCAATTTTTTATACTCCATCAGTCACTGATGTCACCAGTATATTCCAGCCAAAGTTTTGTACTACAGAAATTTATGCATACAATTTTGCAGCAGCTAAGTTTCTTACTTAAGCAAAACATATTTCATTCAACAACACAAGCCTAGCTCTTTACAAAGAGTTTCATGCAATTAGGGACTTGCAACTTGTCTTTCTCTCCCCCCCTTTGGGAAATAGGGCTGCTAGCAATTGCACAGTGCAAAATAATAATCAATGATAACAGGAGGAAAAAAGGTGAAGTGATAGGTCCAAAACTGCAAAATAAGTTTGCAGCAGGGAACGTGCTTTGCATTCTCTGCTTATTCAATTATTGGTATTTAATTGCTAGTTGGGCTGGTCAGAGCTGCCTTGTCCTCATTCCAGAGGAGACAGAACTGTTACTGCATGGAGATCATTTTGACAAGGTGACTCACTCCTCCTTCAGATCAGATCAGTCCAAGGAGACTCATTCAGACAGTAAGAATCAGTTTAAAAATCTTGGTTTAATTCCTCATCACGCTCTCTCCAAACAAGGTCCCATGCYAAACAAGGTATGGAAATAGCAGGTCTCAGCTTCGCGCAGTTTTTCATATGGCATTTATATAAAAAAAAAATAACAGGCAACACACATTTTTAGTTATCCCTTGGTATGAGAAAGAAATTCAGCAGGAAGTGTTTAGTCTTCTATTATGCTGGCCTGGAGAATGACTAGTGCTGGCCATTGGCACTATGGCTCTTTTGATTTCAGCTCCCAACCACCATGGCATCCTTCCTCACGCAGTTACCGCTCAGCCTGCTGTCACTTGCGCATTGTAAAAAGCTCAGAGATGAGCTAGATCAGAGCCTGGAGGAACAGTGATCATATCCACAGTGATTTATGTTCTTGCAATTGCTGCCTATTAAATGCATGCTCTGATGAACCTGTCGGAGCCGAAAGCTCTCGCTGAGGTTAGCCTGGTTACACTCAGTACCATCGCCACAGTTCCTACCAGATGGGATTTCTTGCTCATCTATGACCCACTGCTTCAGAGCGCTACCACTGTGCCAGGATCAGTAAGTGATCCCAGCTTTCGGGTGGTGTTCCCAGGAGTACAGAAGAGTCTCCAGCCCAAAAGCTAGCTCATTTTTTACCCTCTGCTCCAGCAGATACATTTCTAAATGAATACTGCTGTGTTTGCTGATCGTTTTACAGTTTGTTTACTTCTTGCGTATGTAATGTTATTGGGGTAATGTTGTTTTTAATTAGCTGGAAGAACTATTGTTTCAGAAGGCTGAATACATTTGCTAGCAAGGGGTCTTTATAAATACGATGAATATKATTGGTTATGCCTACACAGATGGGTACTGACAGCTGACAGCAAACTCTGCCCATGCTCAGAGTTGAACTGGACCCAAGCCAGCTCCAGTTCAGAAGCCGTATTAGTTGCAACAGCACAGTGTTGGGCCCAAAATACCAACGCCTACCAAAAGCCTAATGGAAAAAAATAATCTGAAAATGGAAATGTTTCATTTCTTCAAAAAGTCTCATTTGCTATAAATTACTCAATAAATGTGCCCCATGTTTTCATTATTTCAGCTGTACAAAATGGCAGAACCCAGCAAGCCACCAGATAAGTCACCAAAAAAGAAGAATTAACTCAACTCTGTCTACAGAGGAAGGCACGCTGTGGGTGGAGACAGGAGGTGGGATCCCACATATGCACGTAAAATATACGTTTGTGTACATCACWTTACATAAATATGTATAAATCCAGCTCTGACTCCTTTTCTATACCTCCCTGCAGAAAGACATTATCAGGCCAACATGAAGGAACAGCTGGGCTTCTCCCATACCAGTAGGTGAGACAGACAAGGCTGGCACATTAGCACCTTAATTTCATGTTTCAGTCTGATACCAAGTCTGATACCTAGACTGAGTCTAGGTATAACCCAAGGATTTAATGTACTGACAAAAGGTTCCCTCAGGCACCAACCTATGATGACTGCACAAGAGCTGTCCCCGCATCGTCCTTTCCAGCCATTTCAGGGGGTACCTCCTGATACRGCCTATTGCAGTGGAAAGGAAAGGGTAACAAAGAAAGCAACAATCAAATTCCCACAAACTGGTGTTTTCTATTACCCTGCSCCATTCTGCACTGGGAAATGCACCCTTGGCAAGCTCGTACAGCTTGTCACTAGATAGGAAAGACCTTGGATCAGCACATCCAGCAAGTCCAAGGGGTCAGAYGGAGCTGATCCAGGAGCAAAAGGCCACCCCGAGAGCAATGCTGGCCTCCCAGGTCCTCTGGCAGCAMCAGGTTACCCCCATTTTCCCAGAAGCAGAAGAGGGAAACCCAATGCAGTTCATATTCCCTCCTTTCAGGTSCATCTTGTAGGTTTGCCTATAAATACCATTTTAGCCTGGCTCTCGGAGCGGCTGATCTGAATGTCAGTGCCGGGTGTAATTTGCAATGAGAAACTAAGTGGCAGGAGACTGGTGCACATGTGTTTTCTTCAACTCTGAGTTGTAACCTCTTCTTGTTTKGCTCTAGAGTACTTTATATCTACAGAAGTGCACATTATCGTGAATAAATGCAGACTAGCATAAACTATCCCATGCTTGTGTCTACTCATTTCTCTCTCAGTAAGGAAATAACCCACTGCTGGAGTCCAGACCTTCCTGGCAGCTTGGAAGCCATGATAATGCAAATTCTGTCTAAAGGCAAACATCTGGTATCCTCATTATACAAAGCTTATGCTTTTCTACAAAGAGCAGGGAGGCAGAAATATGTCTCCACAAGGGAAGAAACAGCGACCGGGCACCAACTCGCTCTTTGCAGGTCACCATATAGATACTTCATACCAGCACTAATTCTGCAAGAACACACGTTACTCAGGAAAAGAGAGCAAGCATACAGAGCAGAGCAATCGCCCTAAGAGACCTTTGACTTTGGGGAAATAAAGAAAATAGCTGGAACCCCATCCCTAAAAACACTATTACCCAGAATAAAATACACATCAAGAGGATTAACATGGCAAGCTCAGTTCCCTTCTTCCTCCATTTCAAGTATAAATCACGAGGGCACCTTGCATTTCTGAAAAACAGTTGCTATTTTAAGTATCCGGTTCATGGTGCTTACATCACTTTTGCTGCCTGGGAAACATTACACTACTGTGGGCGGTTGTCTGGAACATGTTTTTCCGCTTTTCCTCTGCTGGAATACTAGTACTGTTATTAAATTTGTGGTGTAATATTTCCACAAATCAGAAAGATAAGCAGAGATAACACAAAGGCGAGTTTCACAAACACATTCTTTAAGAAAAGCAGCATCCTACAAATCCCACAACAAGCACTTACTGGCACTTCCACTAATGTAAATAAAAATCTATTGGGTTCTTGGAAAAACAATCACTTCAGTCTCATTATCAGAGGACAGAATCTGGGTCAACAGATGCATTTTGGATATGCACCAATTCTTAAATGATTTAGTACTCTGATCTGTGGATACAAAAAGCAATTTCCTACATCAGCAGTACCCTTTGCACAAYGTGCAATTTCATCCTACCACCTACACTGTTGTAATCATTAAATGTTATAAAACATCTCTGATAAAAAGCAAAAAGATTCTGATATATGACTATAATGTAAATCAGTGCTTTGGATTATGGTGTGATACTAGTTCAGTTATTTATATGTGTTTCAACTAAAAACATCCAACTGGATTTCAACTATCACAAGATTAATCTCACTAATACTTTATATATACAGATGGTCAGACAAGAAAAATTAGACAAATATGAAAAATTAATATATTCTTCTTGTATAATATAAAATACGATTTGTCTCTAGAAGATTATAGCTGGAGCTTCTAGTACCAAGAATAACTAGACTAACCAACATGTGCTCTCTGCTTTGTGGGAAGTTTTCCTTTCTGTCCCAGCTCAAAAGTTATCCAAAGACACTAGAGATTTACAAAGCACCCAAATCAAAACACAAAACATCAGTTTGCTCTTGCCTAGATACATCTTAGTAACCAAGCYGAGTTATTTATAGCTGGAGTCTTATTCACCCAACAAGACCCAAAGAAGGCAGCAGGATAGTTCCATGAATTACAGATTTTAGCTCTGTAATCCGATATCTGAAAAGACATTCTGTGCCCATATACCCTGGTCACTGAATTTAATTAACATTATACGTGCAATAATATTTGCAATGCCAAATGGAGTTTCATCACTGAGCAAAGGCAGAGCACCTGAGTTGGGGTTCCACCTGGGCCAACGACTGCTAGGGTTTAAAAACTGATTTATGTGTTTAAAAACASAGGGAGATCTGGTTAGAAATGGGTGCCTAGAGATGTACGCTCTAAAGTTCATCAAATTAAAGACTTTGATTCTAACAACCTATGGCAAAATAGTTGATGTTCTAGAAAGAAGGAACATGACCAGAGCAACATTTTTGGCAGCACAAGGATCAAAGAGGTCTCAGATAGCCAGAAAAAACAAAGGATGCTGACTTCAAAATATTGGCAGCTTTCATTGTTGCTTTTCTTTCCAAATAAAATGGGCAAAGGACTAGCTTTCCCATCCAAGCTCAATTCTCCAGGGAGCAGCATTCTGTAGCCATAACTATAATCTTGTATTTGTGTGCACACTAACTAATTTCCTGGGCAAGTTACATTTCAGCTTGAACATGTTGGCATGTAGAGACCAACCTCAATAACAAAAATAGCTGCTGAGTTCAGCAACCTGCAGCTTTTTATAGTTGACCTTGCAGCTCTGCAAGATAGCGGCTCTGGRCCACTTTGCTATTTTAAAGAAGGACGTGTGGCTCAGCAAGTCTCATGGGGACAAGACCCAARAAGATAACTGGTTTCCTAGCTAAGTTCTTTGTTTGTTTTACCTTGGCCATGCTCATTTTAAAAGTATTCTGGTACCCTTAATATTCAGCATCCTGCCTCCAGTTGGTGGAGCTAATCTTGCGTGCATATTTTAATTTACTCCTTGGACTTTTCCTTTGCTTCTGTAGTGGATTATGCAGTTGGTGGTATTTGAACTCTCTTCCATGGTGCACTCTGGCCACAGTAAGCAACTATAAGTGCAACTCATGACACTTCAGTTTGACTTTAATCTCCCAAATGACTACAGAAATAAAATTTCACACACAGATTSAGACCAACAAATACATGTTAACCAGTTTCATGCCAATCTGATTCTGTAAGTCTATTTATCTACTTGACTGTGAGATTTTGGGTATTAACATTCCCAACTGTCCGTAAACATGTACTGAGGAGGAACATGCAGACCTTGGTACAGTTCCTTCTTATTTGAGTAGGAAGAAAGTTAAGGAGAACATGTCTTATTTTCTGCTAAAAGCCCAACTGCAGCAGGAGCTGGGTGTCACATGCAGCTATTTGCTGTTGGCTGCTCCGCTGCGGATGTGAGAAACAGAAACCCTACTTTTTCCTTCAATCGGCAGAGACTCTGGAAAAGAAGAGGTGTCAAACAGGAAACCCCAGGGAACAGAACCAGGGTCAACCACACTTGTGCACTCAGTCATTTACTCATTCCCACCCCCTTTTCCTGCAYCATTACAGAAAACTTCAGCACAACTGCAACATTAAAGAAAGGTTTACAGGTCTATTGATGGCAAAAGAAAACCACATCCCCTGCCACATAAATAGAGATGCTAGTTGCTCACATATAACATTCAGGCCAAAGTATGCTCACGCTTACAAGAGACCCTGGTTAGTCTGGCCACACGAGAACAAATACAGCATAAAGAAACCAAAGAGGGAAAGGAAGCGCATCCTCATTTCCTCTGACAATTAGAGGCACTGTGAACCGCTGCCGAGACTAGCCCCAGGCTTGCCGACAAGATTAGCTACGGACACGACGTACAATGCACACAGAAGGCTAACCTTGTCGGGGAAAAAAAAACACATCTCCATGTTCTCTTTGAGGATTACCATTGCAAGAGTCACAGCTAGGACTAATATTTATCCAGCGAGCTCTTTGACTCCCGAAGAGGAGTCCACAGCTGACGGGCACCCATGAAGACGCACTCCCTTTGTCCGGCCCCACAATGTCTTGTTTGACTAACGCTGAATCCCGACTTAATTAAACAGCTCCAGAGAGCAGGCRAGTGTCAATATCCACAGGCAAGTGGACGAACAGCCCCATTTACATGTGTGTCACAGCTCGCCGGGTTTTGCTCCAAAAAGCATCTGTCTCAACAGTCTCATCTGATTCTTACAAACAAGCTCCACTTTGCATTTTTGAATTTAACAAAGATCACACAGCTGCCAACATACTATCAAAGCCTAAAGACCAAATAAACATTTGGCTTCCCTCCAACCAGCCTTGCTGTGGTATTATTACTGACAATAGAGCCAGAGCAGCAAAAGCAGTGAGATGGCAAATTTACACGTGCCATGTTTTTATACATTGTCTACATTTGCTGCTACATGACTGTAAGCAGAACACTGGTGAGCATCCTCTGGTTGCAAAATCTGACCTATTTTGAGGCTTTATAAAAGCTGTACAATATTATTAGTGTATAAAGAAAATCTGCAGATGGGCAAAATGATCTAAGAAAAAACAATTCAAAGTTGTTTTTTTATTTTCCCATGTGGTTATTAGAAATAGATCAGAATTCTATTTTCTCAGGGCTGCATTTTGCACTTTYTGAAGAAACTGTTTAATATCCTTAAAACTGGAGACCTGACAGTTGAGGTTTCCCTTGGCATATGCTCATTCTGCTCCCATACCTGCCTTCGCTAGTCCCAGCAATAGGAGCAGCATGTATATAGCCAACAGTAGAATTTGTATTTGACCTGTGTAAGGCAGCTCTGCTGCATTTTTCAGCCCAGTTAATATCCCAACCACCCTCTCATCAAAAGCCAACTGCATCTGCAGATAAGAAGCCCTTCCCATGAGACAGCAATATAACTTTTTGATCTGTATCAGATGATTAGGACAGTGAATGAAGACAACTTCTCCTTTACTGCATCTCCTGTTTGGTGAATTTCCATGGGAAGAAAAGGCAAAGAAAAACATAGCCGGAAGGCTGCCGGCAACTCATGAGACGAGSCGCAACAGAGCCCAGGCCCAGTCTTGAAAAAACACGTGGCGGGAGAGCCTGAGCACTCGCAAGCCTCCTGACCCAGAGGAACGTGGAACACGTAGCACCTTGCTGCTCTGCCCCATGCTATCCCAAGCAGCTGTGCTTTCCTCTACTTCCCCTCATTTAAATTCAACCTGTACGTAGAGAGYGGGTGAAGACAGGGCACAACAACAGCCTGAGAAGGGAGCAATATGCTGGCATTCCCCCTTGCACGCTCCTGTCGCCAAGGCACAGCAAAGCAGCCAACTACCCTTGCAATTCTTAGGCTCTTGTGACACAGGGCAAGTCACTTGGCACTGCTCTTCCGTGTTGCCTCACTGCAATTCCCACGGTACATGACATACGTTATCTTTCCTATATCCCATTCCCTCAAAGCAAACCATGACTGGCATGCAGCCCCTCGGGCTCTGGGAAGGAGCGCTTTGGTATTGTTTGCCGCTGCTCTGATTTCTAGCCCTGTCCTCCCCTCCCCCTGCCTTCCTCACTTTTAAATTCCCCATCGATTTAAATTAAGCTTGCCCTAGGCTTGCAAGGCATCCCCCTCCCACAGAAACAAAAAAAGAAACAAAAAAAGAAACAAAAAAAGAAACAAGCAGGCTGCACGTCCCTGCTCCCAAGGCAAGGTTCTCGCACGCTTTAAGGTTAATTTTCCTGCACTCCGCGAGAAGCAGCTCTTGCAAAGAAGGGCAAAGAGAGCAAAACATTTGGGTGTTTTTGGAATTGTTTGCTTCTGATGTCCCTTTGGTCCTGAAAAATTTCAAGCTTGGGATTTTGGGACCCCCCCCCCAGCTTTTTAATGTATTCTTTCTTCAAAGTTTGTGGTATCTGTGTAATTTTTCAATAGGGTATTAGAGAGGATTAAGTCCTTGCTAGACCACRTCTCCCAGGGAGCGTAGGCTTTACATGCATACTTTACACACATTTCTAGTGCAAGGAAAGTCCTTGCACTGGTCTCAGAGATAAATAGTAGCTTATTTTACTATAGGATAAAGCCAGGACCTGTCCAATTGTAAATGTAGCTCATCTCTGGTCCATCCTTCATTCCCTTCATCTTCGTTGTGTTTTTTATGTAACAAGAGGTTCAGGAAGCAATTGCCTTCCTATATGTGGTAGTTGCCTCAGATGCAATGGGTGATTTATAAGCGACACTAAACTCCAGCTACATGATACAACAAGGTCTCCAGGGTCCATAACATACCTATGCCCGAAGAAACTTCCACATCGTTTCTAGGTTTGTGGGTCTAGCAAATCTATTTACTTCTGTTTGTTTCAGGTCATCCTCCCCTTCGCATTGCCATTATTCCTTGAAAATGTACATCGAGCATCTCTGTCTCTCTCCTTTTTTTTTTTTTTTTT